>NW_028301618.1:7821797-8126562 GCF_987345545.1 Pholcus phalangioides | reverse complement strand
TAAAGGCTGAAGTAAAATCTATGGAATGATTCAATTCAAGATGATTTACCTTACTAAATTGAATCGCTAAATGTAAAAAGGGGTCATGTCACATTTTTTCAATTTTTATGTTTTGATGGATTTGTGTAAGAGACGCCAACGCATCATTTTATGGTAAAATGGGTCAAGTCTCGCCTCTAGATGCTGAGAAAAAACTGATGTTAAAAGTAAAAGGTGTCAAGTCCAGGACATGACCCCTTTTTACAAATAACTTTTTATAAATAACAAATAACAAAAAAAACTGTAAACGAAGAAAACCCAAGAGGAAAACTCTGCTACCACCTGTTAGCAGTCTTTAGTTCTCAAGACTGCTAACGGGTGGTAGCAGAGTTTTCCTCTTGGGTTTTCTTCGTTTACAGTTTTTTTTGTTATTTGTTATTTATTGTTTTTTGTTTAAAAGGTAGTAGTTATCATGTAATTATGTTGTAATTATTAGTACAGAAAAGGAGCAAAAAATTTTATGATGAAATAGTAGAAGCTAAAGAACTTTGCCAAGAAAACAGCAATATTTTCTGTCTGTGTATTGACTATGAATATCCTTACCTCGGATTCCAGTGCAAGATATCTACTATTTTAGGCAACTGAGTGTTAATACCTTCGGTATTCATAACCCAAGAGATGGTAAAATGAAATGTTTCGTTTATGACAAAACAAATGGAGGCAAAGGGCACTAATAAAGTTATGTTCTTTTTGAAAAAATATATTGATGGAGCTGAAGATGGAAAGATCTTGTAACTTTTTATGGACAACTGTGGAGGGCAGAATAATAACACATTGATGAGGTTTTTGATGTTCTTAGTAGAGTCTGAACATTTTGAGGAAATTAAATTTCATTTCCCCATCAGAGGGCATTCTTTTTTACAGTGATAGGGATTTTGCCCTGATAAAAATACTTATCAAGAAGAATGTGAGATTGTTCACAGTGGATCAATATGTGGATTTGATCAACCAGAATGCATTAAAGTTTACTGTACGCAATACGTCAATGGTATTGGCTCATGAATCTTCCCACTAAGAAAACTTGGTGTATCTCTAATAATACTCCAAAGCAAAGCTTATTCATCGACAAAACTTCCAATAACCAAAGTAAAAGGGAATAAAACCAAAAAATACATCCCAATGGAGTATAACGATTTTTGGGACCAGATTTTTAGTGCACCAACCATTAACTCATTAGAGGCAACAGGAAGAGGAGTACTTTTGATCCCCATCTAATACAAAGTTGGTATAGTATAAAAAGCTAAATAAAGTTTGTTTCATTGCGTACATTTGTTTATTTATGTGTTTTCCTGAGACTTTCCATTAGAGAATTGGGAACGGTTATGTCAGGGAGAATTTCTAAGAAAAGGAAAACATGGTACTGAAAGTAGAATCCTACTGCAATAATGTGGAAGTGAGCATGAATTACAAATTCACTAACTGAAGGATGTGCCTAGACAAGAAATGTATGGAGCTACTGAAAGGGACAAAGAACATCTAGAGTGAAAAAATAAGTCGTAAATTTCATGATGCATTAATACTTCATAGCAAATAATGGTTGACATTTTCTTAATTAGATGTAAAATTGTAAAAAGAATTGGAAAAAAAATTGATTCTACAAGTACAGTGATACTTCTGCTAACGAATGCCTTGGCTTACGAATGCCTTGGCTTACGAATTTTCTGGCTAACAAAGATTTTTTGTGATTTTTCTGCTTCTGCTAACCAATACAGATTTAGCTAACGAACATTTTCAATGATATGAATGCATATTTCAGATGTACCTACACTTCTTTCTCAAATTCTTTGAACCATTTCAAATAAAATGAAAGATTCAGCCAAAATAGAAAATGCACTGAAATAAAAGAGGTAGCTTATGTTTACAGAGCGTGCGTTCTTCCAGTGCATGACTCTTAACATCAAGCTGAACAGTCTGGGAGATTATCTTTTCCATCTGTATGTGTCACATACAGAAATGAGCTGACCAAATCACAAATGGATAGTGGATAGGGGCACTTATGAACTCGATTGGGTTGTGTCAACACAAGCTTTATAGTAGACAAAAGCTGGGGTGTTGGATGTGCACATGTGAAATAAATAAGATCTTCAGCGCCTCCCATCTTCCTGTGTATTCTCATTTATACAATTTTGAAGCTGTGCATTTCAGCATTCAATCAGTTTTTGCCTTTTTTATGGCATTTCTTGGTGTTTTCATAAAAAACTTATCCTTAAATTTTGGGCAGAACCTGAAACTAATCAAACGATTTTCCATAGAAACATATAGGAAATCACGTTAACGAACGTGATTCCAGAATGAATCATCTTTGTTAGCAGACATATCACTATAATATTAAAATACAATGTATCATTAAATTTGATTGTCAGTATCATGGCAATAAAAAAATCTTTGTGTTACCAGTTTTTTAATATTTACTTAAAAATTAATTCCATAATTAAAATTCAATATTGATCATTTCAAATTAAAAATAATTTTATTTCAATTAAAAATAATTTTATTTCAATTAAAAATAATTTTATTTCAATTAAAAATAATTTTATTTCAATTAAAAATAATTTTATTTCAATTTAAAATGTCAATTTTATTTCAATTTAAAATGTCAATTTTATTTATAATTGTGATGAGTTTTAAGAAAATTAATACTCTATATTCAACCAAAAATTTAGCCAAATATTCTGCCAAATCACTATTCATTCCATCCCTACTTTTAAGGTCACTCCTCTCACATATATTTTGAATAAACAGCTCTATTCCACTCAGTAAATTGAACACAGATAATCAAGAGTTTAGATAAAATGAACCATAAAATTATATATAATCTGTTCTAGACTTTGTAAGTCAAAAAATTCAATATTGAAAATAAATATTGTTTTAACTATTGTAATAAAATATTGTTTAAAAATAAAACATAATATACAAAAAAAATATTTCTCATCATGTGATATGCCATTGTGTTCAAAATATTATCCAAAAGCATTCATTTACGTTTTTGACCATTTTCGACAGTTTTTGATGGTTTAAACCAGTTTTTAGTGCTCGTCATGCCAAAAACCGGTTTTTGACATCAAAACCCAACCCTTTTGGAAACCCTTAAATATGGTCCTTAACAAGGGCGACAGCCGAAATTGATAGAAGTGGATGATAACATCAACAGCAATTATATAAAACTGGAAATATTCTTACTTGCGTTCATCAATGCAGAAAAGCCAAAATGAATTGGATTTCTTTCCTTTCTCTGCCAGTGTCATGATGAGAAGGTTAGTTTCAAGCTAGGGTGCCAAGGAATTTAGAACATCCAGAAGTTTTGATGCAGTAGCAAGAACAGAGTCGCTGCATGAATAAAACAGGCATTTTGACACCTTATCTTTTTAACTTTTGCTTGTAGAAATCAGGGTTGGGTTTTGATATGACAAGTGTCAAAAATTTGTTTAAACCGTCAAAAACCTAAATGAATGCCTTTTGATAATGTTTTGAACACAATAGGTATATAAAATGATGAAAAACTTACTTTTTGTATATTACAATGTTTTATTGCTAAACATACAGTAATTAAAAATTAAAACAAAATATTAATTATAATTTGCAATTTTGAATTTCAACATAAGTCTTGAACATATAAAATATAATTTTGTGGTTAATATCTAAGCTACTGATTACCTGTGTCCAATTTGCTAAGCGGAATAGAGCTGCTTATTTAAAATATGTATGATAGGGACATCACAGAGTTGGGTTTTCGACAATCAGTATTAAAACTGTAAAAAAATCTTATTGTCAATGTTGTCAAATAGTTTTTAACCTATAGATATGCTAAATAAAAAAACACTTTTATGTAGATTAAAGGGTTTTATATTCAGAATTATAATTACTGAGAATCTATTTTGATATTTTAAATTTTCTGATCTGCCCAAAATTTTATTCCATGTAAAAATTCTCACACAGAATCTGTTAATAGACTAATTAAACACATTTATTTTCATCTAAAAATTTCTTAGAGTTCAGGGTGTATAAATTAAGAGTTTTAAAGAGTATTTTCAACCAAAGCAGAGCCGATAGGACTTGATACCCAAAGCATTTGTTTTGAAAAATTTAAAATTAAATACAGCTTCAATTGGAAAACCATTGCATTATAAATGCTAGTAAATACAGTTAAACCTTGTTAGTGCGTCACCCGGTTAACACGTCACTCCACCTACCGGATCACTTTTTGGAAGTCCCAATTATCCTCATGCAGGAATTGGAACAGCTACGGCTTACTCCGTTTAACGAGTCACTCCGCTTATCAAGTCATATTTTAGCTCTCCCAAGAGTGACTCATTAACGAGGTTTGACTGTATACTATATCATAGTGCAGAAGTAAGAATAACTAAGTTTGACTAAAGATAAGTTACAGGAGTTTCTTAAGCTTCATGTACAAGCTAGCATTGCCAAATTAAATGACATTTAAGTTCTACAGTTTAGTATTTTGATCTCTAGATTTTTGTGTATTTTGTATTTTTTTATATTTGTATGCTCAATGTTATGCACAATAAGAGTATCTCAGTGATTATCTATATAATTTAATAACAGAAATCAACATTTTATATATGATGTAATAAACTTTTTTAAACACTTATCTGTTGTAAAAAAGAGTACAGGTGGTTTTTTGTAAAAAGAACAGATGGTTTATATCAATGCACATATATAAGCAGGTGAAGAAATTTTGGAAGGTCAAGAATCATCTTGAATCAGAGAATGTCAAATCAATCCATAGTTTTCCCTTCAGCGTTTATGCTATGCTTTATTCAAATTGTATATTTTATAAAGAAAACAACAATATATATTTTGTGCAAAATAATTCATAATAATCATATTAAATATTTATTCTTTGTATAACATAAACCATGTGTTTATTTACACAATTGTATCTCATGTTATTAAAATGCTGCACTTAGATTTGACACTGCCGTGAGCATGACTCAGTAGAGCCATTAGAAAATTTAATCAAGTGTGAAACAAACATATGTACAGGGTGTCCTGTAAACCCTAACTTGGCCTTTATCTCATCAACGACTTATCGTAGAACAGCGGTTCTCAACCTATTCTGACTCACGAAGCCCTTTCAAACGTATAATTTCTATGGCGGAGTCCCAAGTTTGGCTCGAGGAGCCCTTTTTAATATATAACTTATATGGTGGAATCATTCAGACCTTTTTATTTATTTATTAATCAAATTTACTGATTTATTTTACTTCCCTCGAGCTACTGCAGAGCCCCTGGGAAGTGCCCAAGGGCCCCGTGGAGTACCGGTTGAGAACCACTGTTGTAGAAGAATGGTTTCAATCAAAAGAAATTCTCAAAATGTGTTAAAAAAATGCCCGTACCAGTTTTGAGAGTGAAAATACAGTATGTCACAAAATAGAAAAGATCTTGAGTTTTTATATGGATGCCCTGTCTAATTAAAGAGTCGCTGCTCTCTCTCTTCTGTGTGAGGCCAAAAAAAATTTCACGTTTCTAAGCACAACATTCGCTGAGATATTTGAATTAAAATATTGGAGAAATTTTGGGAAAGAACAGTATAAATAAGGGATAGGAGCATTGTCTGTCAGTTTATGCTGTTCTTTCTCAACATTTCTCCGATTTTTGAATTTTTATCTCAGCAAATTCAAACAAATCGCTTAGAAATGTGAAATTTTTTTTGTTGGCCGCAGAAGAGACAGGGCAAATTCTCTCTAATTGGATTTTTTTAGGACAAGACATACATATAAAAAAATTTTATTTTATTTTATGACACCGTATTTTCACTCTTAAAACTAGTACAGGGCGATTTTTTAACATATTTTGATTATTTTTTTAAAAATTGGAATCATTTCTATATGACAATCGCTGATGATAATAAAGGCTGAGTTAGGACTTACAGGATGTCCTACCCTGTCCTAAATTATAAATAAAAGAGTTTATGAAAATTAATTAATACAGATAATTAATGTAATTGATTACAGGGGAAAAAAAAGATTATCCAAGAGGGTGCGGGAAGGCAAGTCGTATTGCACTGGGGTGCGGGGTGGAAAAAGGTCAAGAACCACCGATTTACAGAGAGGTTGGATTCACACAGTATCTAGGCTGATAACCAATCCAGACAATCTCCAGCCAGAGAGTTAGATTTCCCCCCTCCCCAGAAGATGCAAACAAAACATCTGAAAGTGTTCTAAACATCTTTCCTCATTCGCAGGGGGGGGGGCAGATGAACTTCCCTGCTGTGCTCCAGAATCAATAATAATCATACATAAGCTGGAGAGGGAGGGGGAAATCAGACTCTGGAAATAGCATCATCGCAAGGAGACAAATGAAAAATACTTTATGAGCAAGGCAACTTAATAACTATAAGTTTTATTAAGTATATTAATATATTGGATCAGTCAGCCCTATCACTGATTCTAGGGAGGGGAGGCACTGCCATTCATGACAAACACCCCCCCCCCCCCAATATCTCTGTCTATGTCATAAGCTAGTCTATTCCCGATACACCACTCTCATCAACATGCCAAACAGAATAACTTGCTCATGTATGTGAGCTCACCACGGTACTCGAGAAAAAAGTGGGCATAAAACTTTTCTTTATTACTGAGCTATAACACGAGTAATGAAAAAGTTAATACATACCATTGCCTGTTCGATTTTGTTATCGATAGCGACTGTGCTACCTCCACCAGGTGCACTAGATAAAAAATAAGAAAACGTCAAAATGATACTAAAAAATGATACTAAAAAATGATACAACATGTTACACTATTGACAATCTAAGGTAAACTGATAAAAAAAACACATTATGGCGATTTGCAGAGAAGTAAACACGCTGTCACTATGGGAAGAAGCATCCATTTTCACTCCAACAAAATCGGTTCAAAATAGTATATTTTTGTGGAAGTGTCGGAAAGTGGTAAATGAGCACCCATTTAATAGATGCTGTCCAATGCGGCTCACACAAGAAAACAGCAGAATTCTGTGCGGAAATAACTGAAAGGGCTATGGATACTATCAAGCAAAAGTATAATAAAAGTGTTTTTGCTGTTTGTTGCAATAACGAGAACAAAATGAAAAAATTTTGTGACATAATTGTCCAGAACCATCCACATGTCCTTGCTTTTGGCTGCTCAGCCCATTTTATGAATCTTCTTGTTAAGGATATCACCCCTAAAAATGTGGTAAAATATGTAGTAGAAATACAAAAATATTTTAGACAACACCATGGACCACTTGGGTGGCTTATAGAAAAAGATTAACAAAAGCCACAATTACCTAATGAAACAAGGTGGAATTCTGAAGAAGCTTGTCTTTCTTCATTCATCCATAATTACCAAAAATATGTAGAAATATCCATTGAACATAAATAAATTGAAAAAAGTATCGTGATGTTTTCAGATAACAAAGGATTATATAGAGCATACATAAACTTGCAAGTACAGTTATCGAGTATTGGTAAAGCCCTAGATAATTTACAAAGAGATAGCTGTACTCTTGGACAGACAGTAGAAATATGGCTAGATGTATTGGAAAGTAAAGAATTATCTTTGTATAAGGAGTATGTTGCATATCGCTTTGAAAAAGGACTAACTTCATTTCATTTTCTTGCAAATATGACTGATCCTGTTTTGAGAGGAAAAAGATTAACTAAGGAACAAGAAGCTTGCTGAACAATGGATAGAAAAACCAAATTCAGAATTTGTTATTGCACTACAGATGTTTCAATAGAAGCATACACAGATTTCTATCCAGGAGCAATGTTTTCACAAAACGTGATAGTCAGTTGAAGCGAAAAAGTGGTGGAAAATCATGCATTGCATGCACCAGGGCGCCACGGGAAAGTTTGAGAATGCTGAATTAATTTCCAGTCCAATGACTTACAGCACAGTAACATCAGTGGATAACATGTTTATTTCTTGGATAAAGTGCACAAGATAAGCCAGATAATAAGATTATAAATACTAATAAAAATAGCCAGACTATAAATCAAATTAGATAAATAACTGTTGCTCTTATTTAATTCTGATTCGGATGAGTCTGATATTGAAGGTTTTCGATTGAACTGTAAATTTTGTTTTGTGAGTAAATAATGTTGTTGTTTCGTAAATAAATTTTATTAATTAGCATACCAATGGATGCTAATCCAAAACTTTCAAATTCAGACTCATCAGAATACTCATCAGGCTGATAACATCATTTTCTGCAGATAGTCTGCAACAGTAGATAAGTCACATGTTTAAATTTTTAACCACTTTTAACAGATAGTCCACGGATTCTACGAGGAAAATACCACGGGCGGAGATAGGTAGTGATGCCCCCCTCAGCGTCAAAGGTAAAGCCGACTGATCTAATTTGCGTATATATTGCGTGAATACACTGCTGGCCACCGTAAATGCAACACCCTGAAGGAAACATGCAATAATATGAAATTTACAACATGCATTAGCGGAGGTGAGATATGCAAATGATTAGAATTTCAGCGCAGACGCACATCACGCGCGCCTGTGGCGCCACTTCAAAGCGCTATTTAAGGCTTGGAGATTTCGACGATTTGAAGTACGGCAATTGTGTTTTTCTTGTGGTTTTTTCAAAAAAAACGATCAATTATGCCTCGTAGAAAACAGCGATCATCTTTTGTTCAAGTATCCGAGTTCGACAGAGGAAGGATAGTGGCCTACCGAGATTGTGGATTATCTTTCAGGGAAATCGGTAGTCGTGTTGGACGAAACCAAACAACTGTAATGCGGATATGTGATCGTTGGATGCAGGAGGGTACGACGGACCGACATGTTCGATCGCATCCACCTCAGTGCACCACTTCACGTGATGACAGGCGTATTGTGCGTATGGCAGTGACGGATCACGAACCATAGCACAGCACATTCAGTCTGTACCGCATCATCCAGTGTCTGCGCGTACCATTCGACGCCGTTTACAGCAGAGTGGTCTGTCCGCAAGACGTCCATTGCTTCATCTACCCTTGACGCAGAACCACAGACGTCTCCGCCGCCAATGGTGTGATGAAAGAAGGATGTGGACGGCACAATGGAATGAAATTGTCTTTACTGACGAGTCACGCTTCGGTATGCAACACCACGATGGTCGGATTCGAGTCTGGAGACACCGTGGAGAGAGGATGCTGAACAGCTGCGTTATGCACCGCCACACTGGTCCTGCACCGGGTATTATGGTATGGGGCGGTATTGGATATCACTCTCGCACTCCTCTAGTACGTATTGCCGGTACTTTAAAAAGCCAGCGCTACATCTCCGAGCTGTTGGAGCCAGTTGTCCTTCCTTACCTTCAGGGCTTGCCCACAGCCATATTTCAACAGGATAATGCGCGACCACACGTGGCACGCATTGTCCAAAGGTTCTTCGTCAATCGCCAGATTGATTTGCTTCCCTGGCCAGCTCGCTCTCCGGATCTTTCGCCGATAGAAAACATGTGGTCCATGGTTGCTCAACGATTGACCCAGATTACATCCCCAGCTGCCGCACCAGATCAACTTTGACAACGCGTGGAAGCTGCTTGGTCTGCTGTACCCTAAGAACACATCCAAAGTCTCTTTGAATCAATGCCGAGGCGTGTGGCAGCGGTGATCTCCAACAATGGCGGCTACTCTGGCTACTGATTTTGGCAGGAACCACACTTCACAGAAGTCTATAAATTTAATCATTTGATGCTTGGTCAACATGTTATCTACAAAATAAATATTGTTGCGATATCTCTTGTCTTTCTTGGTGTTGCAATTTGGGTGGCCAGCAGTGTATATAAGTATTTGCGTATATATGAATTCACATCATCATGCCCCTTAGACTTTCAAGTCTATCTCCGCCTATGGAAAATATGGTACTTTATTTTCTTTGGGCTCAAAGGTACTAAATCCCATACTTTTCTTTCATTAAATGAGTCTATTTCTTCCGACACTGCTTTATTCCACTCGACATTCTGCAGAGATTTCCGAGCATGTATAGTGTTGCGGAATGTCAATATCTGTTTGAAATATTTGTAAGTTCCCCATTTTTTTTAAGACATTAAGTGAAGCTTGGTTGCTTTCATTTATCTGCAAGTTGTCTTGACGACTGTGTCAGGGTTGTTTAGTTGCTTTTTTAAAAATGAAACAAAATTGGCCGAAATATAATTTTTTTTTTTTTTTCCCTTGAAAAATATCATATTGGTTCATTACTAGCCATAATTTTTCATTCTTTCCACATTTTATATTCTTGGGATACACTCTGATGGCATATATTTATATGGTACAAGATGGTGTAAGTGGTTTTTTCCAAGTAGTCTCATAAAAGTGGCCTCAATGTGAATTTTGTGTGGCCTGAATATACAACCTCTGACAATAAAGTTCGGTGAATGAAGTCAGAACGTCCGATCTGGCAACACTGGTGAAGCAAAACGCTGCACATGCGTAGCGGCAGGTGTTGACCATCTGCCGCCACTGTTGTTCAGTTGAGTGTCGTTTGTGTTCCGTGAAAGACTTGTTTTACAAAGTGCTTATTTAGTGCATTGGTTCTTAACTGAGAACAAGAAAATGAACGAACAAAAGATCACTGAGGATGAGTCCTGGTGTCTCAGGTACGACCCTGAAATGAAACGGCAATCATCATCATCATTTGGCGTCCCATAGGGGAAAAGCCTAGGCAAATTTTGCCCATTGCTCTAACACCAAGTGGTTCAACATGAGTTGTGGGTCATGTAAGAATGAAGAAAAATATTATTCTGTGGAAATACCCAGAGTTTGGTGACTGCTCCGGGGACGAGAGTTATGGTATCTATTACCACATTATATTGGGTTTCTGTATGGGACATTAAGAGAGATAACTGAGGATGAGTCCTGGTGTCTCAGGTATGACCCTGAAATGAAACGGCAAAGCATGGAATGGCGTTCTCCTGCATCATCTCATCGGAAAAAGGTCAGAGCAGAAAAATCATGCATCAAAACGATGCTAATCACCTTTTTTGATAGTCAAAGCATTATCCACAAGGAATTTCTACCTGAGGGAACGGCGATGAATGCTGCAAGGTACATTGAAATTTTGACCCGTTTCATGAAACATCTACGCAGGGTACGACCTCAGTACACACAACAAGGTTCATGTTCAGCCAATATCGTCAAACAGTTCCTAGCAAAAAATGGGGTGGTGCAAATTGAACATCCACCATACCATAGCTGCCAACTTTTGAAAATGAAAATTTGGGAGATTTTCGAGCAAACCCGTATTTTATGCTAAAACCATTCCCTAATAAATACAATAGGGATTTTTCCAAATAAAATAGGGATTTTCCAAACATAAAAGTTAAAACGTAGGGAATAAAATCCTTACTCAAAAACTGAAGTCAAATTAAAATAGGGATTTTACACGCATGGAAGTTAAACCCTTGGGAATAAAATTCCTACGCAAAAAACAAGTGAAATTTGAGGCCAAAACTTCAATGATGTAAAAATAAATATTGTGTTCAATCAGAAACGCTGTGAACAAACATTCTGCGTGAATGACCCCAAAATCATTGGAAGATGAAGGAAAACACCGTCAATTTTTGAAGAACACTGACTTTTTGTGACACTTGCTTGATGGTTTTTTTTTTCATTTCATGAGTGATGATGGCAGTCTTTCCATGACCGATGTTTATGTCCGTAACACAACTTGTACAAAAAGGAAAAGTCTGCCCTCTTCTGGAACGTTTGATGAAAGGAAATTCATCGGAATAAGTATCTTTAAAGTTGATTAAATATGTTTTTGCTTATCAGTATTCATGCTTTGTTATCGCACGTACGTAACAAAAGAGGAAATTTTGACCATATATGCGTCACTATAATCTTCAATTATTATCCAGGACTATTGGCTGCTAAGCCATTTCCCTGCAGGATAAGACAAACAACTTTCTTGTTACCATCAGAGGGTTTGTAAAACTTCCTTAAAAAGGGAATTTCCCCATTTACGACGCGTGACGTCATTTTGAAAGGGGAAAAAAAGAGGCTTCATGCCCCACAAGAAATTTCTTAGGGATTGTTTTCATAAGTGGGGATTTTTTTTAATGAAGTAGGGAATGTTTAGGGACAATTAGGGATTTTTGTGATTTTTATAAAAATTCGGGAGATTTAAGAACTTTTCGGGAGGTCAAGCGATGAAGCTAAAATTCGGGAGACTTGGCAGCTATGCCATACTTGCCAGATCTCAATCCTCCAGACTTCTTCCTATTCCCATGGCTCAAACTCGCTTTGAAAGGAAAGAGATTTGACGATATTCCTGACATCCAACGAAACGTGACAAGGCTTTTGAACTCCATCCCAAAAGACGACTTCTTGCAAAGTTTCCAGGACATATATAGGAGATCTCAGCGGTGCATAGTAATGGGAGGTGACTATTTCGAAGGACAGTAAGGTAACTTTCGTTAACATTTCATCTACGTTAATGTTACAGGACTATTCACCAAACTTTATTGTCAGAGGTTGTATATTTTCCATATAATCTTCTACCAGCAGTAGGCCTATAATCTATTTTGTGCAACCACATCATTTTGGCATTTCAACAGCATCAGTGTATGGATAGCACAACTTTCATCAAGATGCACATTGCAATACCAGCAAAGTAGCTGCTGAAGAACCATTTTGACAATAACAGGATGGCACGACACCTGGCTAGCCGCCAGTTCACCTGATCTTAACCCTTGCAACTTTTGGATGTGGGGGAGGGGTGGAACAGTGGTTGGATTGCAAACTTAAGTAAATTGAAAGCACATTCACATCATTACCATGACATACCCTGATCTGTAGTTGAACACACATTTTTGTGCTTTCATCTCATAGCCAGACAACTCAATGGACAACATATTTAACATTTCTTAAGTTTCAGTTATTTGTTCAATTACTTCATTCTTGTGACGTTTCATAAAATTACAAAATCGTGCAATGCTAGTTAAGTTATCATTTTGCCCTGACTGGGTTATTGTTTCCATTCTGCGAGCAAATTTCCTGCGTATTGGATGAGCCGCTGTGGTGGTCGAGTGGTTATAGTGACGAACTCGCGATGCGAGGATCCGGGTTCGAACCCCACACTGGTGGTCGGCTGAAGTTGGTTTTCTGTGGTTCCCAACTTCAAGGCACGAATGCGAGCCGATCTCCCCGTTAAAAAGTCTCGCCACAGAGAGCAACAGGCCTACAACGTTACAAATATTCAATCATTACACTCCACTGACAATTTGAAGTATAGATGGCAGCACTGAAATATCGTACACAACACTATAGTTTGTTTCAGGTTAACTTTGCAGTGAAGAGAAAGGTAGAGAGTGTATTCCTTCGCCGCAAAATATAGTTCCCATACATCGGAGGTTTCTGATGATCATTTATATAGAATATTTCAAATTTTTTTATGATTTCGAAAAAGATACTGAAAAAATACCGTTTTGAACCAATGTATATTTGTTTAAAATTTTTAAATTAGAAAAAATATTGGTTACGATTATCAAAAATCCATGGCGAGCTCAAGAACATTTTGGCGCGATTTCCAAGAAATTTTCCCTGCCAATATTACTGTCGTGCTTTTTTTTTGGTTGCACAATTATATATATATATATTATATCGTCATTTTGTTGAATTTTCCATTCAGTTTTGAATGTAGTTATAGGCCTACGACGAACATTCAATCAGTTTCTTTTTCTCCCAAAAATAGCCTCCAACGAATTCAGATATTCACTCATAGATTACAGGAAGTGTCCCTCTTTCACGACAGCGCCGATACCGTTGTGAGAGGCTCTCTTTATGGATGTAGGTTACGGTTCCACTCTTTATTACGGCGCCCCCCCCTTTTGTTTTTTAATTATCTATTTCTTGCCGTGTTCGTAGGATGGGGTGGTTTCTGAATTCCAATAGCCGATAGCGGAGGGTGTTGACATAAGTAATGTCTCTTTTGCGTCCACACCAATTTCTCCCCCACAGCACACACAGAGGCTGTCTCTCCAGATAAATATAAATAAGCAAGAGAGAGAGACCCACAATGGTTTAGGCTTGCAGTGTATTTTTTCCTTCTGTGACAGTTGTATCTTTTCACCAGAGATAGACACGCTAAAACGTTCTCCTTTCTTTTTGGCAATAATGCATAAAGCACGTTATTGAAAGGAAGAGGAATTTTGGATTGCAGGTGGCCTGATGGAACACATGTTGGAGCAACAACAATTAATAAGTAATGGAGAATCCAATAGTTCTACAACTTCAAGTCAGGATTCCATAGAATGGGAATCCGTAAAAAATGAATAAAACTGTAGTCATAACAAGTGGCATCGACGTATATGCGTTCGGGTGGGTGAGCGACGGAAATTGCGGCAAGAAAAGTGAGTAAAAGAATTCTAAATTTTTCCTTATCATTTTTATTATTATTATTTGGGCGATTCCCAAATTCAAACGTGAAAACCGGGTTAATAGGAGTTACGAAGATACTTTTCAATTTAAAAAAAAGACTTTTTTTCTTTTTAAAAACCGCACTTTAATTTCTGAAAGTATCGATGATGGGGTATTTTTTCATTAGCTAATTGTTACTAACTGACTGCAATTTTTTCTACAAGCATTACGTTATACGATATTTTTTTTCTGCGAGATTGGCGAGAATCAGCCATACCTTCCCGAGGCAGCGCATCGATACATAGGTTAAGAGGCTTTCGTTGTCATAGCAACGAGTGATGCGGTTCCCTCGTAGCTTCCTCTTCACTGCAAAGTTAACCTGAAACAGACTATAGCTACACACTCAGACTGTTAGGTGTACACACTCACTTTGTTCCAGACTCCAGCCCAGCTTCGTGGCTGGGCTGGAAGAGATCTCGGCAACGGGATAAGTCTGGTGGCAGAGACCCTGGCATTCATTCGCGTGTTGGATGAGTATACTGTCGTTAATTTTACATTTTTAAGTATTTTTTCTCTCCTTCGCCACGTAAAATTCCATTGCTTCAGGAATATTCATGCAAATTTTGAAGTCAATCTGACAACGGTTTTTTTTAATAGTGTTTTGAAATCCGAACTTTAGTTATAATCACCCTGTATATCGTAAATCATCGCTAATTAATCTGAAATACTTATGCTTCATTATATTCACCTAATTTTCATAACAGTTTTTTTTAAATAGCTTCTTAATGAAGCATACTGAAAGTAACTGGAGAGAAAACACCCCTTTATATCATATGGTCTATGATAACATTAAGAATTTTCAAACACAAAATAATTCAATGAGTTAAGCAAAAAATAAATTGCAATAGTTGGTTTTTGTTGAAATTTAAGAAATATTTATAGATTAGTTAATATGGGAATTGTGTTAATTACATTAACAAACATTTTATTTTAGTTAATTATTAGAGGTTCAAATGACTTTTCAAAAATTTTATTGTTTTTAATGTTAATGTTATTTAAACCAAAAAACTTTTTGTTTAAAAAGCAGTTTTTCTACCAACCCTGTTACTCTGTATCGTTCCAATTTTAGTATATGTACTGCCGAAGCGAGTACCAACCCTGTTACTGTCACAACTAGACACATTTTTAGATTGTTCCTTCCCTACATTAGTAGGCTTCCATTCAAAATCTTCAGAATCCACCCTTCCCTTTGTCTTTCCACTTTGATGTATCTCCTTCTTAGTGGAATGTTATGGGTCTAGTATTACTCGTACCAGGAGCACCATCTCTCTCTGTGATGTCTTCCTTCTGTTCTTGGTATGCAACATCTTTGCGCAAATATAACTTGAATCAATTGAACATATTCTAATCTGAACTGTGTTTTGTGGGGGTTGGCTCCATAGCTACAGTTTATGACGTTTTTGTCTTGGCATATGCACATATGCAGTTATGGAATGCAACACACTATTTTTGAAATAATCAACAGCCATAACCAGTTCTGCCCACAATTCTGATGACAATTTAGAACTATGCAAATAGGTTAGAATAGAGATGTGAGGTGAGAATATTGTCCTGGATGTAAAAATTGGAGAATAATCAAGAATATTGATTTTTCTTTTAAATAATTTAAATTTTTTTACTAATTTTGTTTATGTTATAAATTAGTTTTCATTGCTGATAATAATCACCTTATAATGACAACTTTTAGTGTTCAAGAATATTCTGAGAATATTGTTGAACTATTTTTTGGTCATGATGAGAGGTTTTAGAAGTTTGGTTATAAAGATTTTAGAAGCCTTAAGATTAAAACCTTAAAAAATTATTTTAAAATCAGATAAATTTTCAGAAATACGTTCAAAACAAAAAATTAAACCAAAGTTGATTGATGAATGAAGCTATTCTTATATAATCTTCATTCTAAGATGATACACAACTAATTTTCTTTAGAATACATGCACTTAAATTTTGTATCACTCATATTTCTTTGAAAGTTGTGCAATTCAGCCACGGTGGTTTCATTTTCTTGCTTTTAAACTCTGATGTTGTGGACTACAAAGTTCAATATTCCCCCGTCTTCTTGACGGGAACAGAGAATATTCTCTCAAAGGACTACTATTATAAATTACTAGAGAATATTCTCTGGAAAGACTATTATAAATAACTTGAGAATAATTCTTATTTTTGATAAGAACATTTCCCAGTAATTTATGAACGTAGTTCTTCCAGACAATATTCTCAAGGATATTTTATATATAAGTATATTATAAATAAGAGGAAAATATTCTCATCTAGAATAATAAGAATACTCTCAAGTTATTTATTTATTTACAATAACCCCAGACGGCATGAAATGCACTTATACTGGAAAAAAAAAATAATAGTCAGAAAGGGAAGCATTTTGCATATACGAAGTCAGGTCAAAATCCTCAATAGCAGAAGCAAGGTTGTCGTGATTTAAATCAGCAATTTAAATCATGATTTAAATCAACTGATTTTTAAAAAAAAAATCACTGATTTAAATCAATTTTTTTCAGAAATGAAAAATTATCTGTTGTAATTGAATAAAATTATTTATGCAGCTCTAAACTGATTTAAATTTTTATTAAATTATTTTAAATATCAATTAATTTAAATATATTTTCAAATATTTTTATATTATATATATATATTATATATATATATTAATATGTATATATCAAATATCAGACATACCATAGTTGTACCAATTTAGCTGATAAATGGTTACCCATGATTTACAGTGATGAAGTTAGAGGATGTAAAATTAACTTGGAGAATCAAATTACATGGCGATGGATGGATATACATAATAAATAAATTCTATGTATTATCAAACGGTGTGGTAAAGCCATCCATGTTAATACTATTGACACATTCGGCTTATCACATGCTGGAAATTATTTAGCAAATGTGGTTTTTAGTTCAGAAGTCAACAGAAGAGAAAACTTCTAATGTAACATATAAAGTTTTGTTACTGCAAGTATGGTTTCTTCTAGAAAGACTCTGGATAAAAAGCCTGGCTTTTCGGGACTTACCTATTGGTGCAGTGCCCACATTTTAAACTTGTTAGCCAATGATTTGGTTAAAACTGATGTAACAAAGTATGTTACAAGTATATTTAGATACTTCCACAATCATTTCTAAAAGCATGGTATCATATGCAAAATGGAAGTGCATTGGTCTTCCTGCAGAGGTACGATGGAAAACTTATTGTGATTCTCTTGAATCTTATGTTAAAAATTCGTCAGTTGTTACCAAAGTTTGTGAAGACCACAGATCTCAGATAGCAACATCTCTAGTGAAATCTTAAATATTGATTCAAAAAGAAATGTCAAGGACACAATTGCAATTCTGAAGCCAATAGCTAAAATTAAGGATCTTGTACAAAGGAACACACAACTGCTCCATAGCTGAATGTGTATTGGCATGGAAAAAGCTGCAATTGAAGATAAAAGCCTCAACATCAAACAATAAAAAGGTTTTGTCATCAGAGTATAAAAATAGATATGAACAATCATTAACAGATGCACACTTTGCTGCATTTATTCTAAGCTCATCAGTGTTAACTTCTAATAGGGGATTAATGTCACAAAAGAAGAGAGAAATAAGGGTCTTAAATTAATCAAACAAAAATATGAATCTGGTTTTTGAAAAAGTTTGAACCATTTCATGCTGAACATTTTTTTTTTTCACCCTAAGGTTGTTGATACAATGTCTGATTTTGAGTGGTGGAATAGTTTTTATAATGTTTTGGGTAAAGATACAATTACAGGGAGCAATATGTAATTTGTAAACACACTAACTACAGCCAACTCATTGATGTCTGTGTTGAAAGGATTTTTTCAAGGTGCAGTTCATTCCAAATAGCGAAACAGATTAAGAGTAGGCAAAGCATTCAAACTAGTGTTTCTAATGAAACAAATGGACAATTATTCACAAAGGGTAAAATTATTTAATACTTGATGCAAGATATCTATTCAAGAAGTGTTTTCCTCCCTTTTCTTAAAATGTTCTGAAATATTTCACAAGTATATATGATTCATTATCTTTAGTTAACAAATATTTTTTAAATAGTCATTATTTTTTTAAGTTAAAATTTCTTTAATTTTATATTCTTTAAAGAAAGCATAGATTAATGACTAGTGTGTAAGTAATATATATATATTATATATTTTGTTCAAAAAAAATCAATAAAATCATGATTAAATCAAAAAAATCAACAACCCTGAGCGGAAGCAAATCTTGCAATAGGAGGCGCATACAAGTTCTGATGGAAGACTGTTCCATATTCTCACCACACAGCAGCTATATCCATGGAAAAAGCAATCCCTTCTGGCGGTTGGTATTCTTATTTAGAAACTATGCCTAGTAGGTTAACTCGCTTGTCTATGATCTCAAAGAAAGGTTCCCTCGATGGCAGATAAACAATTTGGACTAGTTTGTAGCACATCTTCAGCGATTCTACGCCATTCCAGCGACTGTAAATCCAGAAACTGAAGTCTCTGGCAATAAGATAGACCGCTCATGCCCGGTATTCGTTTAGTAAACTACCTCTGTGGCTTTTCGAGGAGCTTTATGTCCTTGATTTTGTAAAGGCTCCATACTTGCGAACAGAACTCCAGAGGTGGGCGAACGTACACACAGAAAGCATATGACAACATATGCGCATCACACTTACGGTATGCCATACATAACATATATGAAATTCTATTAGCTTTATAATAGTAGTCCTTCCAGAAAATATTCTCCTCGATGAGAATATTCTCAAGAATTTTATATCTCCAGGTTAGAACACTTCCCATCACAGTTTTTGTATCTTTCGGTCACACCATTCATCTCAGAGGGATATATGTTTGTTCATGTTTAATAGCTTCCAGTTTCAATTTGTATTGAAATTTTTTAGACAAATATTCTTAGCCATTATGTATTGTAAAGGCTTTCAATTTCTTTCCTGTCTGACGTTCTACCATAGCCTTAAATTGAAGAAACTTATCGAACACTTGTTTTTGTTCTCCAAAAGGATATGTAAAAGCTCTACGACTAAAATCATCGATGAAACTAAGAAAATATGAGGCATTCCCCATAGATAGTATTTTAGCTGGTCCCTATAAATCTGAGTGTAATTAGCTCAAGAACTTCTTTGGATCTCAGTTCCATAAGATGGGAGACTAACTCTTTTAGACTTTCCAATATTACAACTTTCACATGCATAATCTTTTAGATTGGAATTTTTCAAACCAATTACTTTATCTTCTCTCAGTTACTGAGCATAGTATTGATAAAATGCTCTAAGCGTTCATGCCAAATGGTCGATAGAATAGATGTATGCACTTCTCTATTTTCATTTCTAAATTTCTGTACTATATACTTCAAAAATAAAAAAACACTTACTTTATTTCCAATGACGAATGGATTTCCATACGGATAATAGAATTTAATTTTACCATTACTGCCAATGCGAACATGAATCCAATGTCATCCATTCTTTTTCCAGAAATCAAGTACCTTTGTGACACATGACGAGCATCCTTGAGGGTCATCCTATGCAATTCATCATCAGACATCATATTCACTACAGCATCGCAGATTCCTTTGACTATAGTAGGATGGGGTCTGAATTTCACAACTGTATCTTCCAAAGGTCTATAATTCTTGAAGAATACCATTGAGATGATCACACGTGACAGCAGAATCCCATGTAAATATTGATTTTCCATTTTTTATAGTCTCTTTGTTAGCACCATCCATCTTGGTGACAAAGAATATAGAATCATTCACCTGTTCATTTATCTCCAAAGGATTGCCATTTCCACTTTCCAGATCCCCTCTGCACCGCTTGGCAAAATGTCTGGGCTTGTTGCACCGATAACAGATGAGATCTTTTTCCTCTCCATTCTTCTGGCACATCTGTCTGGAAACAATTTTTGTCCTTGGGATAGAAATGTTTTGTCCATTTGAACCATGTCTTCCAGCTTCTTTTTACTTTGAATTCGACGATATTCACACAGACAATAGCTGTTTCTATTTCTTTTGAAGTGAATTCTTTATCTGGTAATCCATATGAAAAGTCGGGGAAAAATGGTTTCGATCCATAAACTGAAATTATTTCAAGAGACGGAAAAGAACGTTTTTCTGTAGAAATCTGATATCGCTTTCTGCGATATTTCTGCGATTCTGGTTCGAAAATGGTTCGGCGGGAAATTTTTGGCTTTGGCGGGTTTTCCAAATGCTCATGGCAAATATTTTTCTCCCTATTTTTCTTTGCTAGCGAGCAAAGTTTTTCTTTTTCACTTTAGTCCCCACCTCATGTTGTGTTTTCTTCCTGACAAGGCAGAAGTAGGGGGGGGGGCATCTCACCAAACTATGGAAAGCCAGAACTTTCAACCACAATGCCTTTGCCATCCAATAATTGAAGAGGCGATAAACAAAAACTTGGGGAAACTGTCCTAGGTTCTAGATCAGTGGGTTTTCAACCTTTATGATACCGTGGCCGGTCGGTTATAATATATCCAATGTAGTATAAGGGAAGTAGTATATCCAATGACTATAAAGGAAATGGGCAACTTCAATGACGTCACGAGCTTCACACGGAGGCCTTCTGCCATAGAAGGTGTTGCTCCGGCCCAACGATTGGGAACACAGTATCTAGAGCACAGAAGCCTGTGAAAGAAACCGTAGCCTCCACAAGCGTGGAGATAGCAGGGCTCAAGCCCAGGAACCAGTGCCAAATTAACGCATGGGACCCACCTAGGCATGGCCTGGGGGGAGCCTCAAGAGAAGAGGGCCTCAGAAAAACGAGAGGTAGTTGTATTTTTTGGAGATTTTCCATGTAGGGAATCAGAAAAATCACTTGGCTAGGGGTACATGATGCTCTTAAAACGGCCCTGCCAAGAACCCAGAAGAGTTCTTAAATTTTTTGTTTACTAGACCGTGAAAAATCTGGTCTGGCACTTATTTTTAAAATCATTGTACCAAATTTCGTAGGCACCTATGCACTTGAGGCAGTGCCGTCTTGACGCATGGGCCAACCCGGGCACGTCACGGAGGCCTTGAATGAAGAACGGAGGGAGGGATAGTAAGATATGATTAAGATTTGCGAGATTAAGCATGTGAATTGATAAGTAGGCATGTGCAGTCTGGGTAGAGGGCTGAGCAAAATCAATTTGCCCGGAGGCCCATTATGCTTTTAAGACGGCCTCGACTCCAGGCCATCTCTTTTTCGAGGAGAGAGAATGTGTAGCCCTGACTTTCGCAACTTTTCAAAGAAATCAATTTATTCGTAAAAAAAAACATTTTCGTAAAATTGGGGGAAGGGGAGTTACTGACTATAACAAGAAAAGCTATCACAACTTTGTAGGCTAGAATATCGTCAAGCTGTAGCTCACTTGTTGCTTAATAGATGGCAGCACGTGTTCAAATAATTTGGGCTAATTTTTGAAGAGGAGTTTGGCTGAAAATTTTTTAAGGACCTGGCAACTCTGCACCTAGGGACTATGTTATAACCAAACTCAACTGCAACAGAGAGGAAAGAAGTGTTGCTTGTGGTTTCCCTTTCAAGCACGCTAACAAATACTGAGCAGAGTTATGACTTCCCCACTTCAGAAAGTATAAATTACCTAGATTTTGCTAAAAAGTAGTAAAAAATCAAATTTTAACATTTATTCAGCAAAATTGACCAATTTTGCATTTATTGAAGTTATTTTGTAACTATGAAATTTACATATCCCTTGTGATGATTAAAAAACATTCTGAAGGGGACAATGGAACAAAAATTTTGGGAACCTCTGATCGAGAGTTATGTACTCGGACAATAGTCATGGCCCCCATATCCTTGGAGCAGAGTCCTAGTGGTTGGAGTCTTTGGTGGGTTCCCAGACCAGACTTTTCAAGGAGCTCCCCCTCTATAGTGAATATATAGGGTGAAAAAACAAAAATTATGAGAATCTCCAGGTCCCAGGACTGTAGCCCTGTCAGGCTCACTCTTGCGGGGGGCCATGACAATAGTAGTTCAATTACTGTGCAACATTTTAGTCAGTCTGTTTTTATTGGTTTTCATGCGGACTGTAATGGTGGCTACTGTAATTTCATCACCACATTTTCATATGCCTTTAGAAGAAAAGCTTTAAGTTGATAAGCAATTTCAGCATCAAATTTTTTTTCCAGCATCTTTTAAGGCTTTCGCTATTGTCTTGACTCTCGCAATGAATATTCCAATATACTCAGGTCTTATCACGAATTTTCTTCTCAATTCTGCTATCCTTGAACGAGATTTGGGGCAAAATGTATCTAATTTTCTGCCAGGCTTCTAAAGGTAATATTATTCCATCTGAAATACAGCTACTCGATTGCTTGACATGTGCAACTTTGTAAGGCCTATTGTTTTCTCTTTCTTCGAATTGAATCTATTGCCATCAATCAGCCTGTGATGCTGCGACTGGCAATATTGGCTCAGGTTCATCAACGGATTTCTTACATCCAATCACTTGTAGAAAAGGGATTCAATTCTTCCTCTCCGAGTACAGTAGTTACAGTTAGTCAATACAGGAATTTTTACCTGCCCAATGCTGCTTCCAATATCCTCCATATCTAATCCAGCCATGCTGTCGGCCATCTTGATTCAGTAAGCACAATGTCCAAGATTTTTCAGGGCACTGTACATAACCATTTCTTGAGTTCGTTTCCAGTTCAATGACTTACAGCAGAGTAACATGACAGTGTGTAACATGTTCATTTCTCTGATAAAGTGCACGAGATAAGCCAGATAATAAATGCTAATAAAAATAGCTAGACCATATTCTACTGAACCCTCCTATCTCTCCAATACACAATCAAGTACTGATCTATGGATCTACTATGAAAAAGAGAAAATTTCCCAGAATCCCCTGGGCCTACACTGATTAGAGGATAATGAGTGATGTCACATAATTGCTAATTTACATATACTCGTGCCACTTTCTAAAAATGTATATGTACCAATTATCACTTCAAATAAAAACTCAAATTATATAAATATTGTCCGACTTGATAATTACACAAATTATAATCATAAATATATCTCTCAATCTAACAGAGAACCCCTGGCCTAGGATGTTATATTTTTAATATTGACGCTAGGTTGTTTTTTTTCTGCGAATCGTCCAGCCCTGCCTTTTATATACACCTTCCACTTTCGTTTGATGTACGGCAGATTTGATTCAGTCACATCACTGGTTTGCTGTATCTTTTTGAAACGCATATAATTATTACATTCTGAAAGCAATGGCATTTCCCTTTCAGCACGCTTTGCTTGCTGATCTGCCTACCTGACGCAGTAAGCACATCATGGCCTTAGAGGAGCTTTTATACCTCCTCTAAGATCAATATAAATAATTAAAAAAGAATCAATTCTAACAATAGCTCGAGTCCAGGTGACCCTCCGGAAGGGAGGGGGGGGGGTGACTGGATGCCTAATATCAGCTTTGAATGCAAGTGAAAAACAACGAAAAATTAATAATCATTCAATAAAAAAATTGAAGGTGAAATTAAGGGAGGAAGAAAAAAAATGTAAATCAGCATCATGGACGGGATTCAAGAGAGAGCCATCAACTTTCGGATTGCTAGTACCACTCTCTCCCAACTGGTCTAACAGCGGATGCTGCATGGGAGAAATTTAATTTAGCAATTTTTGAACATCCACATGCCCACTCTCAGAATGGACATCAAGGAATGTCACTTTCAGTTTTGCCATACACAGAATGGGCTGTTTAAGTATTACATCAGCAAATTTGTAGCCATTTTTGACACCCCCTCCCATCAGTAAAATTTTGTCAGCTCTGCCGCCTCCTAACACATATTGGGATCAAAGACATATGCAGGAGGAGGGGGGGGGGACATGAGCCACTTATGCTTCCCCCCCCCCAAACAATCGAAACTTATTTTTTTGATGCAGAAATTTTTTAAAAAAATTAAAATGTCTGAAGAACATAACCATTATATGTTAATATAATCACTTTTTGTTAATTTCCATGCTATTTGAAAGCTAAGAATGCAAAATTTTTTTAAAGAAATTCATTAAAACCCACCCTCTATGCCAGAGGTCTCCAACCTTTTCCTAGTTGCGAGCATTGCTCAAAGCCATCATCAAAAGGAGAGCACCCTTACGGATAGTTTGACATACCAATGCATAAAATCGGGATGATTTCAATCCTTCAATGTAATTTGTACAAGGTGTTTACCTGTAATGTTGATCAAGTGATCGCGAGCACGAAATCTGAGTACTTCAGAGAGTACCATAGTGCTTGCAAGCGATGGGTTGAAGATGCCTGCTCTAAGCCATATAAGCTAAACCTGTAACCCACTGGGATATCTGAGGTGGCCCGCCACCTCAAATCTAATTTTGTAAAAAAGAACTAAGCGACATTTACAGATCCCTTGAGGGACCTGCAGCACAGTTCCAGAGCACTTAAACGGTCCATGGCACATTTAGAGATCCCTCAAGTTGCACGTGGCAGTTTTTAAAACCCTTAAGCAGCCCACAATGCAGTTCTAAATCACATAATTTACCCGCAGCACATTTCCAAATTGCTTAAGTGGCCCATGAAGACTTACAAATCACTTGAGTGACACGCTGAACAGTTCCAAAACACATTTTCATACCACTTGAAGGATTGGCGGATCACTTAAAGATCACTAAAGCGGCTCTATAGAGGACTTAACAATAGGGAGAATATGTTAATTCAGGTGCCCACAAACTAGGGAAAGTTTTTTTCTCATTTTTAACACACAGAGTAAGCTGCCATTAAGAATATCTCGTATACAGTTGAATACCATTATAGCGAAAATCCTGTTGTAATGAAAACTTTTATAATCCTTCAAATCAATTTACATAGCAACACTGTAATGTGCAATCATAACTAACTAGAAAAAAAATGTCCGAAAAACAAGAGAGTCAATCTCCATCTACTCTTTCAACGTTTTTGAAAAAATCGGACGAAATTGAAATTCAAACAGTAGTTATAGGGTCTTCTAGGAAAAATATCTCAACTTCCAAACTTACAAAATGTGGATGCAACTGTCTTTACATGGTTGGAGAACATTCATTCCCGAAATGTGCCAGTTACCACTCCATTCATAGGAGAAAAGGTTTCGGAATTTGCACGTGCTTCTTTTGAATGCGAAAACTTTCAAGCAAGTGTCGGCTGGCTGAATAGTTTCAAAGTATGGTGTGGTAACCACAAAACAAATTTGCGGGGAAGCAAATTCAGTTCGTATGGAAAATGGAAAGCTGGTGAAATAACAAAAGTGATAAAGTCATATGATCCTTCCGATGTATTCAACGCAGACAAAGCCGGAATCTTTTTCCAACTGTTACTTAACACTACTTTGACATTTAAAAAAGACAAGTGCATTGGTGGCAAAAAACTCCAAGTGACCCATAACTGCTTTGTTTTGCTGCAACATGAACGGGACCAAAGAAAGAAAAGTTACAGTGATTTCAAAATTGGTGAATCCGCTGTGCCTGAAAAACATGAAATCACAGTGTTGTAATTACAAATCAAATCGAAGCACTTGGATGACAACAAGAATTTGTAATGAAAGGCTAATAAAGTTTTACGGAAAAATGAAGCGAAAAAAAAATAGAGATACTGCTGTGCCAATTGCACTGCACACATTGAATCTTTAAAATTAGAATGCATTCACATCAAATACATGCCTCCTAACTGCACATCTGTTTTGCAGCCACTTGACCAATGCATAATTAAAGAGGTGAAAGGAAAGTACCATACGCAACTGCGGAGATGTATTCACTAGCTTGATAATAAAGAAATCACAGTGAGGCTTGACATCGAGCAAGCTATGGATATGATAGCTGGAGCCTTGAAAGATATCGCTCAAAAAGTCATTTGTAATGGGTATAAGACAGAAAATTTAATCGCAGCAGAATTCTGAGAAACACTGAATAAAGCTGATGAAATTAGATCCACTGATTTGCAGCCTTTGTGAGAAAACATCGCAAAAGAAACGTCTGTTCTGAATAGACGCCGGACAATTTCTTTTCTCTGATGTCTTCACTTTGGAACCGTTAATGGACAATGATATCGTTTGTATGAACAAGAAAACAGTAAACAATTGCTTGTGGACAGCAGTGACAAAGAGCTTTCACTAGAGTATGCTTTGATACCTAGGTCTGTTTTCTCCCATCATGTTCTCTAAGAACCGCCCTACAGACATTACAGAAGAGTATAGATGACTGCTTAATGATACTAAAAAATTTGTCAACAAATAAGGCAAATAACAGGAAATACTAAAATTTCTTCATGCATTTCGACATGCTATGGGTGTCGTCTTCAGAGGATAAGAATATCACATTGAACGAGTTCCCCACTTGGATTGATTACCAAATCTTCAATCTCGGTTGCTCAACGAAACGGGAAACTATACATCTGTCCAAGTCAAATGAGGCAAGAAAGACGACACCCATAGCATGTCCAAATGCATAAGGAATTTTTCGTATTTCCTGGTATTTACCTTATTCATTAACAAATTTTTGACTATAAAGACCATTAGATGAATATAATTTCAATACTGCATATTTTGATAAAAATAATAATAGTGGGTCATTCACCTTTCTGTGACAATATCTTCGCTGCTCGAAGGTTTCGAAGACGATGATGTTACATCAGGTGCAGGTTCTGCCTGAGGTTGCACAGCAGCTGCGACAGACTGAGAAGGAACATTTAGAGATGATGCATCCACGTGATTATGTAAGCATTGACTAGCGACATTCGTAGGGATCGAGACATTCGATGGAGGCTGACTCGCATCTGGAATGTGAGGCGTTGGTGGTGGCTGCTGTTGTTGCTGCTGATGATGCTGCACGGCAACTGGTGTGGCAACAACGGGAGGAGAAGGAACAGCGGCAGAAGCAGCAATGGGAGGAGGAGGCACAGCTGCCTGTAGATTCACAGACTGCTGTACCGCTGAAGTCATCACTTGTTGAGGCGGTGCTGACGAGGACACAGCCGGGTGTTGTTGACTACCGAGAGATGTAGGAATACTTTGAACACTCTGTTGGATCGGTATCCCCTGGCTCTGCTGTGAACCAGACTGCATTTGGTGTGCAGCGGCTACCATGTGTTCCGGCACAGCGCTGGCCAACTGTGGCTGAGTGGCACTGGCCATCATAGTAGCCACCGGCGTGACTGTGGTGGTCATCATCTGAGGCTGCTGAGGAACAGACATGTTAGATGCCACCTGCGCACCGCCCGCCATCATCTGAGGCTGTTGGGTGATCGTCGCAGAAGCTACAGGAGCTGCAGGCATCATCATTTGCTGCGGCTGCTGCTGGGACGCGGGCGGGCTGACCCTGGAGACATTGGTCATCATTTGATGCTGCTGGGTGGCAGTCATGCTGGCTACGGGCGTATTTGACATCATCTGCTGGTGCTGTTGGGATGCCGCCACCATCTGAGGTTGTTGGCTGACAGGGACACTGGCCGACATCATAGGCTGTTGTTGTTGTATCTGTTGCGCAGCTGTCACGCTAGTGGGTGGAGTGGCAGACATCAGCTGAGTGGCGCCGGAACCACTGGTGACAGAAACCATTTGAGGCTGCTGAGAGACAGAGGCTTGCTGTTGCTGGGCTCCAGGGGCACTCGCTGTCATCTGCGGCTGAGAGGCAACAGGGGGAGGAACTGCATTAGGCATAATCCGAGGCTGCTGTTGCTGTTGGGTGCACTGAACAGGCACAGAGTCTTGACCAGAGATGCTCCTAACCTGTATCTGCGAGACGTGCTGTGGAACAGAAACGTGTTGATTGGGTACATTAGAGACCTGAGAGGGAGGCTGTGACGAATATGATTGGTTAGTTTCTTCATACATTCTGCCGTTACTATTATTACTTGGCATATAGCTCTTGGGCTGTTGCTGGATATTAGATTGATGTTGCTGCGGCTGCTGTTGAATGGTTTGCGTCGCAGCAGCCATGTGTGAAGGAGGGTGGTTCGTTATAATCACAGACTGGTGCATCGAGTGTGGATTCCCATCGATCCGTAGACTGGGATCTTGAGCGAACGCCGCATTCAGCATCGTGACCTCGGGTGAGAACTGCTGGTTGTTCAACGGCAAGAATATCCCGTAGAAAGGCTGTTGAGTTGGCTGCGGGCTGATGGTGACAGATACGCCACCTGGATACGATTCATTAGGCTTTATCTCGTACACATGAGCCATACTGCCAACATTCTGTACAATATTCGAACCCATGCTGACGGAAGTCTCTGCCGCGCTCGTCACTGCTGCCGACACAACCGGTACAGGGTCCGCAGTGACTTCCTGCTTAGTCTCTGAGCTCTGGGTCGAAGGAGGGTCCAGAAAATCCATGCATATCCACCTACCTCTCTTGAACGGTTGACTACTCACGATCTTGACCACCTTAAACCTCGACTGCCACTGATCCGGTATAGTAGTCGTCTCAGTCGGCTTAGCCGCAGCCACAGGCTCTCCGACGGTACAACTATCGGGACTACCGCCACTACCCGGCGTCGACACCACAGCCACAGCCGGTGTAACCTGCACCACGGGTGTCGCCTGGGATGGAATAACCTGCTGCTGCTGCTGGGAGGACACGTCAGAGACACACCTCTGCGGAATGGTATTAGTCACTAGTTTAGGATTCACTGAACTCGTGGTGGTGTTAGTGCTGCTGTCCTCGGACAGTGGGTCGTTGTCGACGTCCGTCGTCCTCGAGCAGTCTAGGCTGAGGTCCTCCGTGTGACTCTCGTCCAGATCATCGGCGCTGTCGTCACCGCCATCGGTGCTGAGTCGGGAACCCTGGACAGTGACGCTCGTTATCTGGAACGACGTCGGTTTCTTCTTCAGGGATTCGTGGCCGCCGTCACCGCCGCCGTAGCTGTTGGCTGTCGTCGGTGCAGCGGCTCCGTGAGAATTCTGTTGGCTGAACGTCGCCGTCGGCAACCTCTGCTGCTGCTGGTCACCGCCGACGATCAGCCTCTTGTCATTACACTCGGCCATGACAAGAAGGGCAGACGACAACAGCAACAACCACCACGAACGAAGGAGACAATCTTCTGCTTCTTCTCCTCCGACGACGGGTGGATTCAACACAACGACGAGTACGAGCAGCAGCGGACAACAGCGAATGGAATAATAATAATATATTTCGTGCAGCAACATATGCGGCTGTTAATCATAATGACGATCATTCGATACGATAAACGCTCCGAAATTAACGCCGGCGACAAACGCAACTTTTTTTTTGCTTAATTGCTGTCGCGAGTCAACAAACGGGCGATGCACCTTCACTTCACTACACTACAGTACATACAACACACACAGCAGCCGTCGGGGGAAAAATGGCGACCATATGTAATAGTCTCGAACCCCCTACTCCTCCCTAAAAAAAAAACTCAATAAAAAGAACCCTGAATAGATTTTTTTGCTGAACGTTTATCGACAAATTTACTCGTTAAAAATCGGGAATTAAATAATTGCGAAGCAAAAACATGCCTATTTGTTCAGTTTCTTTTTTGTCGTCTGCTGTTTCTGAATCGAAATGACGCATAGAGTTGAGTCATGGAGTGAGAACCAATCGGAAACGTTTTAAAATTTGTTAAGGGAGAATAAAATTTTGATACGTTGTCTGTTGATACGTTGTTTATCCGTCCCGTATTTTCCGGGACAGTCCCGATTTTTTTTCTTTTTTCTGACCGTCCCGACTTTTTGGCGAAAGTGTCCCGGTTTTACCCGTTTCTTACATGACGCCTAGTTGGATTGTTATTCTTTATTGAAGTCAAAGACTCAAATTATATTATGATGATTACAAATATATAAGAACATTAATCTCCCATATTTATCTTGGTGAACGTTTTATTTCGTGGGATTCATTTCAATCCACTGCAATTTGCTGTAATTAAGCTGACCATATTCCCTCGAGAGAAATACGGGAAATCGAGATTCCGAATGCGGGAAAATACACGACATCGCTAATTATCGCCAAAAATAGCGCCAAAACCGAACAAAGTTGCTAAATATTGTTGAAATTACGAAAAAATCACAATGGCTGGAAATGAAGCATTACTGCAGATTGCAGTGGGTTAAAATGAATTTCACGGAAAAAAAAAACGTTCACCAAGACAAATGTGGGAGATTAATATTCTCATTTATAGTTGTGATTATCATAATATAATTTGTGAGTTAAAAAATAATTTCAATCTTTGACTTCAATAAAGAATAAAAATTCAAGTGAGCTTCGTGTAAAATACGGGGAAAACCGGGACACATTTGATAAAAAGTCGGGGCAGCCAAAAAAACAGAAAATACTAGGACTGTCCCGGGAAATACGGGACGTATGGTCACCCTAGCTGTAATGCTTCATTTCCCGCCATTGCGATTTTTCCGTGAAATCAGCAATATTTGGCAACTTCTTCACTTTTGGCGTCATTCTTGGCGATGTCCCGTATTTGGAATTCCAATTTCCCGTATTTCTCTCGAGGAAATATGGTCAGTTAACTGATGATCATATTTCAATGATGAAAATATATAGAGTCGAATCCCGTTTTAACGAATACCGTTATAGCGAAAATCTCGTTTTAACGAATACTTTTCTAATCCCTCAGACAAGTTTACATAGGGACACTTTTGAATAACCTGGAATTCCTTTATAACGAAGTAATTTCTACGTTCGCTTGGAATTCGTTATAACGGGATTCGACTGTATAGGAAATTGAGAGCAAAGAAAATACTCTTGCGAAATTATGTAAATAGTCCAAATTTTCATTTATTATGTCTTTTTTTGCCTGTAAATATTGTAAATAATCATTACCTGATGAAAAAAAGAAAGTTATCGTATTTCTTTATAAATCTCGCCAAGTTGGCGACAAACTTGGCGAGTTTAGCGACAGCGCTGATGCTACGAATCAGTGGTTTTTAATATTTTTTTTTCCTTCCCGTCCCCCTTAGATAATGCGTTTTTTGTGTTCGAAAATTCAGTGTTTCTGTAATTAATTACATTATTTAATTTCTATGACTTGTTATACTTATTATTTAATGCCTTTTTCGGCTATGGTTAATATTCAATTTCGGCTATTTTTTTTAATATATCAAAAAAGGAAACTAAAAAAAATTACTATTTTTCAAAATTTTTTTTGATTTGGAAAAAAAGATTCATTGAATTCTTTCTTCTTATCGATTCTTAATGCAATAAGTTTTTCGCTTATTAATTCCAGCCGCAACCACTATAAATTCATGTTTCTTTGACACTTGACTAAATTTTCTGACGTTTTCCCTGAGTAATGTTCATGACGGTATCAAATCTAAGCACCACAGCTGTGCTGTTGTTAAGACGAAGTACAAATGTTAGCTAGTCACGTAATAGTTTAGGTAAATAATGGTATTTTTTCTCAACCGAAATGAAAAACAAGTACAATTGCTAATTGAAAAGGAAACTTTAACCCTTTCGCTTACAAGCTATTGGCAAGAAATCCAGGCGATCTCTATCCCACGAATGGGTGATAAATATGGTAACCTTTCCCTAATCTAACCACACGTTAGAAAGAAGGAAAGGTGAAAAAAAAGAAGAGAAGGAAGAAAAAACAAAATAAACAGTATAATAGATAAGTAGATACGAAAGAAAGAGAATAGAGATAAGACATACGAAAGAGAGATACGAATAAGATATACGAAGTAGATTTCTCTTTTCACCCTCACTCCACTTGTTCTCTTTCGCTCTTATATATATTAGAAGAGGATACATCATATGTGGAACATCACTAATAATTGTATAGAAATAAAAGTTTAGACTCCAATCTAGGCACCTATTGCAGTGTTGAAATCTCATTTAAAAATTTTTGAATTTTTTTATACATGTTTATCATTATGGTATTTACACATACACACATAAATTCTCCCTATTGAAATCCCACACTAATACCACACTTTAATTTCCCCATCAAAAATATGTGCCCCACACTCATAAATACAATTTTTTTTTTAATTTTCAAAATTCAGTTCTCCGCACGTACAATAATAATAATACACGCCATCTTTGGGTGTTCCCTTTTTCTCCTATCTTCCTCCTTCGCATAAATGACTGATAATAACTCATGCTTGATCTTGACCCGCAGTAGGTAATTTGAACTATACAGAACTTGGTACATCTTTTCTAACCAATCAGCGCAAACTTTCTCTTTCCCCTAAATTTTCCCCTTAAACTTTTTGAGCGTCCACTGTCTTGGCCTTGTAGCTTTGGTTCTGGGTGAAATGTAGTATCACGAAATAGTAGCTCCCTTTGGGAGCCGGCAAATAGCCACCCGTAAATTTTTTTTTTTGTAATTCCGTTATCCTTATAATATTGAGAAAGTTCAGTTACGAGACGTGAGCTAGACGGATGGGGGCGGGGTGGGTGTCTTCGACCCAAAAATCGAAAGCGGCTCTCAACTCCAGCGGACTCAAAGGGTCCTATGCCTATTCAGTGATAAATGTAAGACTCATAAGTAAACGGTTGAAATTCGGGAATACCCCTTCAGACCAGTTGGATCTTCCAGATGGCCCGCAACCAGACCCAGCGCCAGACTTAAGCAGGTGCGAAGGGTGCAGCCACAGCTGGCCACTAAATTTTAGGGGCCACAAAACGGAATAAAAATGCTTTGATTAAATGGCTTCTTAATAAGCAATATCTCACAGTTATGTTGAATACAGAGAACCCACAAGGCAAAAGTTTTGACAGAACTCCCTCCCAGCTTTGTGTTCGTGCTCTGGGCAAATATGAAACTTTAGAGGCCCCTTATATAAAGTGTTCTTTGAGGCAGAGGAATGGGGGAATGTAATGCAAAAGGCAGCCAGTTTCGTAGCCTTGAAAATTTGAGGGCCCTGAGTACGTACCCCGTTTGCCTTGCAAATAGGCACTGTGCATTAAGACAAGAGTGCACGAGGGTTTGATGACCCGGATGCTGGATCGGAATGAGCGCTGAATTCTTCTTTTAACGACGTATTTAAAACTACACGTGGGAGGGGGGGGGCGGGAAAAATGCACGCTTGCTCCAGCTGAAAGAGTATTTAGTTGCAGCTCTGGGGTAGATAATCCGTCGTCTAGCTCTGACAGCGCTCCATTGTGGTGCGCTGAGTACAGATATTGTAGGCACGGGCCCCCCGCATCTTGCAGCAGAGAGGGTCCTTAGGCTGTGATATTTGGCGGGCCCCAGGACAAATATTTTTCACAGTCCCCTTTATAGTAAATTTATAAGGTGAAGAAACAAAATGGATCTGTGAAATCTGTCAACGGTTGAAAAAAAGATGCAGTAGATTCTTTGACACAGGGCGGCGGCTTAAGCGAGGGTGCAATGGATGCGGTGCACTCGGGGGGGGGGGCAGCGTAGACTTTAGTTTTAGTTAGACTCCAAAGTTTCACACACAGTAAAAATTCACATGACATCACGCGTTTGATCTCTACTTTGATAACGGAGATTTGAGAAAACTTGAGGGAATTGACAACGACTGAGACTGTGATACCAGAAACAAGAATGTAATCTACTAAGAGGTGGATCGAGACAGAATCTCTACCCACGCGGGACTTATTTTTTGCGCTTCCTGCCTATCTTCCCCACGTAGCCCTACATCCTGAGTTAGAGCCCCCTGAGCCAGATTTTTTAGAGGGGGCCTTGCATAGTTAATTTATAGTGTGAAAGATAAGAATAATGCCGGGGTCTAGGACTGGAGCCCTGTCAGTCCCACCGTTGTAGGGCCATGCACCTCCCTCACATGTCCCACCTCCTAACAAAAAAAAAATCAATTTTGTTTTTCGTCCTCTCATCCAGGATTTGGTGCCCCTCCAGAGCGGACAGAAATCATTTTCTTTGATTTTTTTTTCAAGTGAATGAAAATTTCTTCACCCATCCACTTCGGATTAGCACTCCCCTCTTGAGCGGCGCCCAGTGCCACCGCAATCGGTCACATGGCCTAAGAGCCGCTACTGTACTCGTATCACAAGGGGCAAGTATGCATTTTAGTTCTCTCACCTAGTTTGCGAAACATCTTGAAACATGCAAAACAGAATACAGACGTCCAATTAACCGGACTGACGATTCCAACGACTCCGAATATACCGCTTCAGAACCAAGACCGAAAATTCCTAGCCTGCATCCAGGGACGGGCTTGAGTATTTTGCGGCCTGGTGCAAAAAAAAATTGCGGCCCCCTCTGAGCAGGGCTTTTTCAATACCTCAGGGTGTCCATGGGTACTCTGGTGCGCGCCAGGTTCACAATAGTGCCCAAGAATGACTAAAACTTTGTGGTCATAAAAAAAATTTCATTCGGCAATAAATTTGGACGGAAATATCCGTTTCCCAGTGAAAAAATTGAGCCCCCAGGCATTTGAAGGTTTAGGGCTTCCAGGGCTAGAAACTGATTATCCACCCACACCTTCAACCTTAGAGGTTCTCTTTCTGTATCTTGGACTGAATTTTAAGCTATGGCTTTGTTAAGAAATTGAAGTCTAAAAGTAATCAAAACATTTTTATCCCCTTTTGCGGCCCCAAAAACTTAGCGGCCCGGTGCGGCTGCACCCTTCGCACCTACCTAAGTCCGGCCCTGCCTGCATCCCATGATCACAAGACTCAGGAGTAAAGAAAGATCAATCCAGGCAGCCTTTCCTCCCTCGGACATACCCTCTACATCCCAATGTAAATGTAATAGCTAATTAGTGCAAATTAGCGTGTGTTTAATCCTATTTCCTTTGGTACATATATTTTATTATTTTTTCATTTTTCTCCTATGATAATCCTGTATGTAATGATAATCCTATGATTGAATCGTGCTCAATGTTTTCTGATGAATTGTTTCCATTGACTGTATATAATAGTGCATAGCTCTAATTAGTGCAAATTAGCGCATATTTAATCTTTTTTCGTTGGTTTAAATATTTCATTTTAATTTCATTTTTCTCTTAGCTAATTCTGATTGTATGTATCTCCAATGTCTTCTTATGGATTGTTTCCGTAGAACGTATATAATTTTTCCATTTGTTGAATATATAGAAGATGCTCTCCGGCACGACCCAGCCTCCCAGGAAGTGAAGAGAGGGAGTTGTCTTGCACAACCAGCTCTGGGCGTGAGCGGTCATCAATCAATCAATCTCTCACCTCATTGGCCCTCAAGCCAGGGCCGTCATTTCAACTTTTGCCGGGGGGAGGGGGCAAAGAGCATGTACTAAAGGTACGCATATATATATATATATACACCATTTGTAGTGTATTTTCAAAAGCCGGGTGGGGGGAGGCAACGGGCCCCTCTAAATGATGGGCCAGCCTCAAGCCGAGATTATTATAATGCGCTTCCTCAACATCTGGATATTTTTCATTCGTCTGTTACCGACTTTAGACGATTTTTGCTGTGATTGCGTTGTATATATCTTTGTATAGAATTTTTGTATTTTGCGTAATTTTTGATACTTTTTATTTGTCTTTTGTGTACTTTATCATGTCGTTTTTTCTATTCTGTGGTAATTTTTATTTTTACTGCAAGCTGTAATTGGGTTTAAACCTGTAGCTTTGTATTTTAAATAAATAAAATAGTGTTATTTTATAGACAGGAAAAAACGTAAACCCCCTTCCTTGAGAGGGAAAATAAATGAACCCCCCCCCCCCCCACCTTGAGAAAATTCTGCGTACGCCTATGTCTCACCTAGTGTTTTTTCCAGAACGAAGGCAAAAGAAACATTCAGCTTTTCATTGTTCGTTCCTTAGAGCACCAGAACACCTTTGACATAAATCTGTATATATAAAACTGATTTTCTGTGTGTATGTTCTCTATACACATCTACAATTTTAGATCGATCGTCACCAAATTTTGCATATATACCAAATGGGATACGACTTGAACGATAGGCTACTTTAAAATTTCTTCAGAGCAGGGCAAGTGCCCCAAATGGGCAAAAAAATGTCGGGCAATAATGGTTTCTGGGCCTAAACAATCACTTTCGGAATGTTTACTTTGGTTACCGCGGTTCCCTAGCAATGCGTTTCAGATACGCATATGCCTTTGTAATGGTTTGTCACTTCTTTAATGGTTCCAGTACATGGAGAAACCCGTATAGCATCAGGTATTGTTGCTAGGAGATATGGAAATCCAAAGCTGTTACAAAGGCCAAGTCAGTATCGGAGAAAAATATCTGTGTTGAGAAGTGATGAAGTACAGTCGGCCTCCCGTATTCGGGGGTATACGTTCCGAGGGTGACCGCGAATAACCGAAACCATAGTTTTTTTCTTGTATATCTCGTTCATTGAACAGCATGAGAAGAGCAGAGTAACGTAGAAGTATAAGGGAATGTAAAAAAGGGTGCAGCAAAAAATTGTTGACGATGTTTTCCGAAAGAACATTGTTATTTCTGTTTGCCGTTTCTTCGTCATATCATCAAGTACAGTATGTTGGAGTATGTTGACAAGGCTTCCTCTACCAATTTTTCTACATGTGAAGAGCGTATCATACAGGGATCTATATCATGAAAACAATTTATTGCTGATTTGAACGTAACGTGCGAAGCCCTTCCGCTATGTTACACACCGTGAATTTGTCTTACTCTTCTCATTGACGAGCGGCTTAGGTTTTCTGAACATTGTTCAGCGGTGGTCAAAAAAATTCGAATAGAATGCTTTACCATAAGTATTCTATACGGGCATTGTATAATATTTTATCTTGATCTTCTTCATCTGGTACCGCTTCAGTTTCAGGAGCATACATCTGCATTAATTCCTCCTCAGTCAGTACCTCTGAATTGCTATTAATTAGCTGTTCGACTCCTATATCCATATCATTGAACCCTTCTCTACCCACCTGTTTCGCTAACGTGACAATGTCTTTTATAGTCTCTTCAGTTGGCTCTGTAGAAATGGTTGTATTCCTTAGCGCACATTGTGGACAAAGGTTAATCCAACCCGAGGTGACTATTTCTCTTGGGAGCTGCCACAGCTCTAGTGATGACAGTAATGGCATTAGCGAGCCATCCAAAAATGAGCAATCCTAAACATGCACAACTCAAATTTCGTAAACAAAACATACGGATGACGATTTCTGAGTGTTGCAAAAAAAATTCCAATAAAGGAAAAAAACCGCGGATACAGGGTCGACTGTATATCTATCTAAACGCCTGATTTTTTGTGTTTACAATAATTCCAAATGATTCTTATTTAGTGCCATTGAGTAAAAAAATGCCTCCAAAAAAACGAAAAGGAATAGGATTTATCCAAAAAACAAAAAAAAAAATCAAATTATCCAGGAAATCGGAGTCGCTGCAAAATCGAGCATCATGACTTTGTGAGAACCAAAGAAGAGTTGAAGTGCTGAGGGCCGCCGAAACCATCCACCAACGTCAATCTCGACGACAAGAAAACAAAAGAAGAACTGCAGCAGCAAGAACAGTGGAAACAACGAACAGACGCAGAATTCGAATGGAAGAACCACTGTAGCTAGAGGAGAAGAAATGACGGATCAACGAGTCAGCCGACTTGAACAGAATAGGACAAGAATCGTAGTAGCCAGAGAAGAGGAAACAACGGATCATCGAGTGAGCCGGCTGGAGCAGGATCGGACAAGAACCGCAGCAGCTACAGATCAATGAGTCGGCCGACTTGAGCAGAATAAGAAAAGAACTGCATCAGTTAGAGTAGAAGAAACAGCTCAGCAGTGTCGAGATCGATCAGAAAGAGACCGCAATTTTCATGGCCGATTAAAAGAAATAGCATCTGAAATTGGCAACGCTCCGTCATAATCCAAACTGCAACTATCAGTACCATCCTAAAGTAGTAATTGGAAAAATAAATCAGAAATGTAATTATTTGTCAAGCTATAAATTCAAAACTGAATCACCTCGATTGTGTTGTTCAAATGGAAAAGTGAAAATATTGCCATTAAATGAACCTCCGGAACCATTCCTTTCTTATGTGTCGGGCACAACACCAGAATCAAAACATTTCTTGCAAAATATAAGAAAATACAATTCATACTTTCAAATGACATCTTTTGGCACAACAGCAACTGTAAAAGAAACGGGTTTCATGCCAACTTTCAAAATTCAAGGTCAAATTTATCACAAAGCTGGATCTCTTCTTTCCAAAACCAAAGAAAGCCAAAAATTCCTGCAAGTGTATTTTATGTGCAATGAAGAAATCGAAGCCGACCAACGCTGCGACAATATTTCAGAAATGAGAAAACATATAGTATTAAATTTGCAGACTTCTTCATAATAATTTAGTCTAAAAAATATTTTGTCTAAAACGGCACTGGAAAAAATGCCTTCTGATGATCGTTATACGAGCGGATAAGAAACCTACAGATGAACAAGAGCGACGCTTTAATTCTCCCACCATTAATGAGGTGGCAATAATCGTGGTTGGGAATGAATTCGATAGCCGGGACATAGTCATTCACAAACGAAATGATGTTCCCCAACGAATTTCGAAAACGCATCGCTCATATGATGCCCTTCAACATCCATTGCTGTTTTGGCAAGGGGAAGATGGATATCACTTCATTCTTAAGCAAACTGATCCCAACACAGGGTCATCAACCAATAAAACAGTATCTGCCAATGATTTCTATGCATATAGAATAATGATGAGAGATTAATGTTCAAACCACATTTTAAAATGTCGCCAACTTTTCCATCAATTTGTCGTTGATATGTATGCAAAAATTGAGAGCGAGTGCCTTCTTTTCATAAGGTTGAGCCAAAAGAAGCTACGAGTGGATGACTACATTCGCTTGAGAGATGCCGTAGCTAGCGATGGAAATGTATCGGACATCGACCAAACATTTCATTTCATTCCGTGCACCGCCCAGGCTCTATCGACCATTGTCAATTTTAGCCATTGCCCGGATGAGGGGGCTGGGCGATGTATCATCGACCAAACAGTCATTTTACCGGCTACGTTTTACCGGAAGTCCACGGCATATGCACGAGTATGCTCAAGATGATACGTCTTACGTTCGATCGCATGGCCGTCCAGATCTATTCATCACTTTCACGTGTAATCCTGTTTGGCCCGAGGTTAAAGAAGAACTTATGGTCGGTCAATTGCCAAGCGATAGACATGATTTGACCGCGAGAGTTTTTAAACAAAAATTGACAAAGTTCATTGACGTAATAACCAAGAGTTATGTTATGGGAAAAGTCGCTGTTGGGTGTATTCAGTCGAATGGCAAAAAAAGAGGACTTCCACATGCTCGTATAATAATATGGCTCAAAGATAAGATTCGTCCAACTCAGATCGGCAGTGTCATATAAGCGGAACTTCTAGATCCAAAAAAAAGATCCTCTGTTGTTTGAAGTCATTACGAAGAATATGATTCATGGTCCATGCTTAATCCCAATTCGCCATGCATAAGGATGGGAAGTGATCGAAAAAATATCCCCGACAACGAGGCATGAAACTGAAACAGGAAATGATAGCTATCCTCTGTACAAAAGGCGAAAACCTGGAGACGGTGGACACACAGCAAATATCAAATTACAAGTGAACAACAGTTGTAGTGAGATTGAAGTGGACAACAAATGGGTCGTACTATATACTCCACTGCTCTCGAAGATGTTTCATGCTCATATGAATGTCGAATACTGCAACTCTGTGAAATCAATCAAATACATTTGTAAATATGTCAACACGGGCAGTGACATGGCCGTTTCCGAGTTAACTGACGGCAGTAAGCCAAATGACGCGATCACCAAGATATCAAATGGGAAGGTATATAAGGAGTAATGAAACAATTTGGAGGATTCTAAATTTTTCAATTCATGATCGTTATCCCCCAGTTCTTCATCTCAGCGTTCACCTAGAAAATGGACAATGAATCTATTTCACTGCTGAAAACGCACGAGAGAAAGCTGCCCAACCCCCAAACACAACATTGACAGCCTTTTTTTTGTGTCAACAAGATCTATTTGCAAAAGCGTTGCTGTACTCAGAAGTTCCCAAATATTGCACATGGGACACGTCGAGAAAAATGTTCAGCAAGAGGAAAAAGGCTATCCTGGTACTGGAAAGCCTGGATACGATATTCGAGCAACGGGCACATTAGGACGAGTTCACCCAACACACAGTTCACCCAACTCACAGTTCACCCAACTCACAGTTCACCAAAACTATGCAGTGCTACTATCTGAGATTATTGCTCCATACCATCTGAGGTCCGACTTCTTTCACGCATCTGAAAACTTTTGAAAGAGAAGTGTGTTAAACATTCAAAGAAGCATATCAGAAGCACGGTTTGCTCGAAGACGACCAGCATTGGAAGATGACATTATCTGAAGCGTCACTCATGTCCTTTCCCGCTCAATTGCTAAGACTTTTTGCAATCATACTGACAACTTGCAACCCATCTAACCTCAAAGATCAGTGGAAAAACACAAAACTAATCTGAGCGAAGATATTCTCATGCAAGCACGAAAAGCGTGCCCAGGCTTGGATTTGAACTTCGCATCGGACATTTTCGTTAAAAGCTTGAAAATGTATGTTTAGCCATGAATGGCAAAACTCTCATTCAGCTTGATCTCGATGCACCATCGCAAAACATGTCTGATACTCTCGTTAGAGATAGACTGAGAGAAACGAGCTACAATAAAAACCAATTTCGTATGAAACGTATGTTTCTGTCAACAAGCCCGTTATGAATGAAGAACAACGAGATGCATACAGTACCATTTTTCATTCTGTTACTGATGGGAACGGACTTTTTTTTTCTGGATGCACCAGGAGGTACAGGACAAACATTCCTCATCAACTTGCTTTTGGCCAAGATACGTAAAGATGGTGGTATTTCTGTCGCCGTGGCTTCCTCTGGAATTACTTCAACGTTACTGGTTGGAGGACGAGCTGCACACTGAGCTCTCAAATTACCTTTGAATGTGACATGGTCGGAAAACACCTTCTATAACATCTGCAAGTATACTGGTCAAGCCAAAGTACTTCAGGCATGCAAGGTCATTTTTTGAGATGAGTGCACAATGGCCCACAAGAAGTCTCTTGAAGCGCTGCAAGATATCAGAGGAAACTCGAGTATAATGGGAGGTACTGTAGTTTTTCTTGCAGGAGATTTTCGTCAAACTCTCCCTGTCATCCCACGTTCAACACCAGTGGACCAACTGAACGCATGTCTCAAAGCATCCCATCTTTGATAGATGAAGATAAATATGAGAGTTTATTCATAGAGAAATCCGTCGATGCAAAAAATCTCGCATGAATTACTGCGTCTTGGCAATGACAATTTTCCGACGGATCCGACCACCATGCTATTTTCTTTCCCCCTGATTTTTGTCAGCTGTTACCGTCGCTCCAGGAAGATGTCAACAAATTTTTTTCCCAACATCCGTGAAAATTTTAAAAACACCGAATGGCTATCCGAGCGAGCAATTTTGTCACCAAAAAACGAAAATGTTAATGCAATAAACATGATAATACAAAGCAAGCTTCTCGATCTCGAAGTTGTTTACAAATCGTTTGACACAGTCGTTGAAAATGATCAAGCCACCTACTACCCAACAGAATCCCTCAATTGCTTAGAACCACCGGGATTGCCACCTCAAAGACTGGTTTTAAAAGTCGGAGCTCCAGTCATGCTTCTAAGAAATATGGATCCTCCAAAACTGTGTAATGGAACCAGACTAAGCATCAAGAAACTTAGAAGCGACAATATTGACTGGTAGTGGTAAAGGTGAAGATGTGTTCATTCCACGGATTCCTATGATACCAACTGACTTGCCTTTTGATTTCAAGAGATTGCAATTTCCCATAAGACTTGCCTTTGTCATTAGCATCAATAAAGCTCAAGGACAATCTCTCAATGTTGGAGGCATCAATCTGGAAAATCCATGCTTCTCCCACGGCCAGCTTTACGTCGCATGCTCCAGGGTGGGAGCACCTGAAAACTTATTTGTATTTGTTCCGGAAGGAAAGACTGAAAACATTGTTTATCATAAAGCATTAGAATGATAGTCTTTAAATTCGCAATATGCTTAAATTTTAGTAATTATGCAAGTTCGAAACATGTTTTTTACCGCATTTTTGTAATTATACAAATTTGCATTTCTTTTACCATTTTGGCAATTGTTCAAGTTCGAAACACGTTCCCTTATTTATTTTTATAATTATGCAAGTTCCAAAATGTTTTTTCTTTCATTTTTGTCGTTATACAAGTCGTAGCATGTTTTCTCTCATTTTTTATATTATTCAATTTCGCAACATGTTTTCTTTCCCATTTTTGTATCTGGGCAACGCTGGGTATTTTTTATAGCTGGTTTCGTAATAAAAAACCAACCTTATACATCGAGTTAAACATCATAAGTGCTGTTTTGAGTAGGGTGACACATACGTCCCGTATTTCTCGGGACAGTCCTGGTTTTTTCGACTGTCCCGGGTTTTCACGTATTTTCAACGAAGCCAACTTGACTATTTATTCTCCAAATCAACGATTAAAATTATCTTTCTAACTCAGAAATTGCATTAGAATAATTACGACTGCAAACAAGAATATTCATCTCAAATATAACTGTTGTTTTTTTTTTTAATTCACTGAAATTTGAGGTGACGCTTGTTTTCCGCGATTGGCGATTTATCTTATTTTAGCATGAGTTGGCGACTTTGCTTACTTTTGGCATCATTTTTGGCGATGTCCTGTATTTTCCCTCAAGGAAATATGGTCAGCCTAGTTTTGAGGATCAAGTTATCTGGCATTATTAAGAGCGATCAAATAATGCTGGACCAGAAAGTAGAAAATCTGCTTTTAAAAGTGGGAAGTATGGAGACTGGAACCCTGTCAGCTCCCCTTTAGGGGCGGCACACGAGGCTTCGCACACGGGCGGTAGGTAAGCTCGAGCCGCCCCTGCGTGTACATTGAACTAAAAGAAAAACGAATTTTAAAATCTCTTCTTTTTTTTCTCGAAAATTATAAATAATTATATGCATTCTAATTTTTCAATGACAAAGGAAGAAGGAAAGAAAACGATAAAATAACTGGCTACGTCCCGTATTTTCCCATATTTCCAAACCTGATTTCGGTCAGGCTTCTCTCGAGTTGTCTGTCAGCCGAGAACTAGAACATTATAGATTGTAATTTACAATTAATGATATAATAATTTTATTGAACGCTCAAAATTGATGGAAAAATTAAAACGAAAATGAAAAAACAAAAACGATCAAAGATTTAGGAATGGCATAAATTATAAATTTTTTTAATTTCCAATTTATAAATACCCCGCTCTGAATCCTGTATTTTGCTGCTCCGAATTGGACTTCGTCACTTCCCACCTCTGTGTATGTGAAATAAGCGACTTCAAACCTTCGCGGCTTTCCGCTATGGCGGTTTGCTGTGTGGTGATGTGTCGGGTTGCTATAACGAACCTCATTCTCAGGTGATCTGCGATCGTTGCTTTTTTTGTCACCCTCGCTCGGCATGTGAGAGGACGTGGGTTCCCGCAACGGCGGTTGAACTTTCTCCCCTGGTAATAAGGCGGGGAGGGGTTTCTCATCATTTTTTTTTATCTTCCAGGGAGTTTTTGTTTGTTTTTTACTGCTGTAGAAAATAAATTCCATCTCGCTTCTTTCCCAGTGCCGTCTTAAAGCATGGGCCCACCCGGACACGGCCCGGGGACCTGCTCTTCCCCCCGAGTACGCCAGTGCCGCGAGATAGCCTATATTAGGAATTATGTTGAAGAAAGTGACTTGGCTGTAATTCCCGAATGGTGAGCCATCTTGGGTTGCCGTTGCTATTTGTTCGAATCCAAGCACAGAACGTCAGAACCAAGTTCTTTATCTACCGAGCCTCTATTTCCCACCCAGCTCCACTAGTTGGAAATTGCTGTATGGTGATATATGACCGGAGTTGGTGTGCGGTAAAGTAGACAAGTGACGGGGCTGATATTATGAAACGGTGTGTACGATATAGAAGTATACAAATGCAGCGATATGGTCGAAAATCAGATGAAAGGGAAGTCGCAACAAGTAATGAAGAGGGCCACAGAAGAGCTGTTAAGAAATAATTGTTCACGTGAAATATGTTGGGAAAAAATGCTTGGCTAACAATTTGAAGAATTCTCCACCGGCTGAATTCAACACCCGTCCTGTGATTTCCAGTCTGCAAATTTCTACTATTCAGGTTCCATTTTATAGGCATCTCTGACGGGTCAAGACAGGAAAACGGGGTCGCTTCCACGTTTGTCGTGTACAGACAGGGTGTCAAGGAGCTGGATTGAAGCATTCGTCTGAATAATCAAAATTCCATTTTTCAGGCGGCCCAATTCTCATCAAACCGGCCTGAAACGTCCATTTTTTTCTGACACCCTCTAGTTCGCACGCCATCTCTAATAACCGTCTGAGCCGCAACGAGTTTGTTCGTTTCATCAAAGGAATTCTTTTCGAGAATCCGAGGATTCATCTAGCTTGGGTGAGGGGAAGGCCCATCAAGGCATAGAGGGGAATGAGGAGGCGGAAATCCATTTCACCACTCTAGCTTGTCTCTACCTCTTCCTGCCTCACAAGCAAAACGACAACTTAAACTCCTATCGCTCCGTAGGTGGCAGTTGATATGCGATGGAACTACAACTTCCACGAACGTTCATCGAATCGTCCCATCAATAGAGTTTAGTCTTGAAGTGTGGCCCTGTTTACAGAACACGGGCCTTTCCCGACATATCTTAAGAGATTTAAGCTTCCAACAATGATTTCTGCGCCGGCGGAGCTTGGGCATTACGTAAATGTGTTCTCACCACATCTTTCCATTACCTTTTCTTGGGCGACTGGAACCTGGGGCAGTATTTATAGAAAGCTAGAATGATCCGTTTATCTATAAATATGCAGAAGATCTACAACCTCATTCACTTTCTGGAAGCGAATTCTCATCTTGCCCATGGCTTTATCTCGGACCCTCCGTCTGATTCCGAGGGAGAGGAACGAGTTTTCTATGAGCCACCTTCGACCAGAGCTCGACGGAGACTTCTCCAGAACAGCAACACTCGGTAATCTCCGACCAATTGGACTGGGATGTGTACGTCTTCCCCCAGACAAGTACAATATGTATCAACCAGCAGTCGACATAAGTTTGATTGTCATTTACTGAAATGTGTGAGACGCTCACGTGTAATGTGAAATTGGTGTGGAAAATTCTGCTTTCCCCCCCCCCGCTCTACCATTGGACTTGGATGTGTATCACTTACCCCCGCAAATCTGGACTGAATTAGTAAATTTTTTGCGTGTTTTGTTCTGAACACAGGGATGCGTTTCATTTATCTTTCGCTCATCTTTTCGTTAATTCATGTATCCCTCTCAATTGTTACATCTTGCATTCTTAATCATCGTGTTGTGTAATTCTTTATCTAAATAATCAATTTATATGCAAACATTGTTTTCAAGACAACGGTCTTGATCATGTTCTATACGTCCCATCACTTGTAAGCATCTTCACGCTCGCGTCTTTGTAACTGCTTTCTGGGGTCGGAGAGTTGCGATCATCTCATAACCTGGTTCCAGTTGAATCGTCCCATCTCCGCTATTTTTTGTCAGAGGCTGATCTAACATTTTTCCCCGCTCCCACTCACTTCCCACCAGTTCCTTCTTCTCTTGCTTTCTGGAGATATCGCGTCGAAAAAATCCTGGTCCTAAAGCTATCCGCTTTCTCACATACAAACCAGATCCAATTCCCTTTCCGAGGCAGACGAAGCACCCGATAATTCCGATTCTTCCATCCTTCTTATGATACTCAAATGGCTATTCTCAATAAAAAAAACTGACCTTCACTCACAAAAACAGGACTCTTTCGTATCCAATAAACGGTTTATCTCAACGATTAAGTGTGGTTGAAGAGAAATTTTTCCCATCGAACGACCCCCAAAAACAGGATTCCGACCTTTCATTGGACTTCTCTGAATTACAATCTTCCTTGGTCGAAATTGATCTCGAGGACCGCTCCCGTCATGCCAACTAAATTTTTCGTGGCATCCCAGAGGATCCTTCGGACTTGAAAAACCCCTCGACGCTTAAAATAATCAAATACCGCTCCGATCTTTTGAAAATCATTTCTCCTTCCGATACTGACTGTTGCCACAGGCTTATCTAAAAGAGACGTCAGATCTAGATTCTCGATAATTAAATTTATTAAATTCAAAGTCAAAACTGAAATTCTTAAAAAGCGCCTTCAAATTAAAAAATATTGGCATTTCCATCTCAGTGGATTTCTCGCCGGAGACCCGCAGACTGCGGGGACATCTGGGAGGGCTTCCCAAAAATTCTGCGATACTGGTTTGGAAGTTATTCATAACTATTGGAACTATTTCATAACTTTGCCCTTAACACTAAATACATTTGGGATCCCAACATTAATGATATTTTCCCGATTTCCCCTATCTCATCTTCCTCCACCACCCCTTTAGGCCTCGTCCCACGAACTTCGCCACTTCAAATTCCCTTGTAGCACCTCAAAAGAACCCCTTCAAAATCGGAACTATTAATACAAGAAGCATTACTAATAAAATTAATTCTTTCGAATCCATATTGTTAGTTCATAATCCCAATTTTCTTGCTGTCACTAAAACCTGGTTACATAGCATAGCTGCCAACTTTTGAAAATGAAAATTCGGGAGATTTTCGCGCAAACTCGTATTTTATGCTAAAACCACTCCCTATAGGGATTTTTCCAAATAAAATAGGGATTTTCCAAACATAAAAGTTAAAGCGTAGGGAATAAAATCCCTACTCAAAAACTGAAGTCAAATTAAAATAGGGATTTTACACACATGGAAGTTAAACCCTTGGGAATAAAATTCCTACGCAAAAAACAAGTGAAATTGGAGGACGAAACTTCAATGATGTAAAAATAAATATTGTGTTCAATCAGAAACGCTGTGACCAAACATTCTGCGCGAATGACCCCAAAATCATCGGAAGATGAAGGAAAACACCGTCAATTTTTGAAGAACACTGACTTTTTGTGACGCTTGCTTGATGGTTTTTTTTCACTTCACGACTGATGATGGCAGTCTTTCCATGACCGATGTTTATGTCCGTAACACAACTTGTACAAAAAGGAAAAGTCGGCCCTCTTCTGGAACGTTTGATGAAAGGAAATTCATCGGAATAAGTATCTTTAAAATTGATTAAATATGTTTTTGCTTATCATTATTCATGCTTTGTTATATCGCACGTACGTAACTTCAACAAAAGAAATTTTGACCATATGCGCGTCACTATAATCTTCAATTATTATCCAGGACTATTGGCTGCTAAGCCATTTCCCTGCACGATAAGACAAACAACTTTCTTGTTACCATCAGAGGGTTTGTAAAACTTCCTTAAAAAGGGAATTTCCCCATTACAACGTGTGACGTCATTTCGAAAGGGGAAAAAAGGAGGCTTCATGCCCCACAAGAAATTCCTTAGGGATTGTTTTCATAAGCGGGGGATTTTTATTAATGAAGTAGGGAATTTTTAGGGACAATTAGGGATTTTTGTGATTTTCGTAAAAATTCGGGAGATTTAAGAACTTTTCGGGAGATCGAGCGATGAAGATAAAATTCGGGAGACTTGGCAGCTATGACATAGTAATATCAACAATTCCGAATTCTTACCACCTAACTACCTTGCGTTTTGTAAAGATAGAAACTCCCGTGGAGGGAGCGTTGCCCTCTTCTTGAAATTCCTTTGGACACCACCAATCTTGAAATCGTTGGTGCCAAGTGGTGTTGCCCGAGCTGTACTCTCTCCTTCCCCCCCCCCCCCATTGCAATATTCTCTCTTTATTTACCCCCCCCCCCCCCGCTCCAGATCTTCAGTTTCGTCGAATTAGAATAAATTTTATAATTCACACATCTTAATCATAGCCGGAATTGACTGGCATAAAATGGAGTCCGTTCTGGGTTACCACTATATTAATAACAGAGAGAGTTCTTTTCTTGAAGTTTAATCTCGTTCAAACTATTCTAGAACCAACAAGAATCTCAAAACACTCTAGCTCTACATTAGATCTAATTGCTATTTCTAACAAAATCCTGGTTTCCGATTTCTAGGTTTTTGATGGCACACATTTTCGACCACAAAATATTCCTCTTGTAAATTTTCCCCTCCATCACACTCTACCTTCCTTTAAACACACTGCAAAACTCAATTTTAACAAGTCCGATTTTCTTCTTATGCGAAATATCCCTCGAACCCATTTCGTTTCATCATCTCCATTAAATGATGTTCATATTCTCTGAAATAAATTCAAAGTAGTTATCGAAAAATGCAAAGCCTCGTTCCCATCAAAAATACCTCTTCTAAATGTCTCTAACCCCTGGATCAATCATATTTATACATTTAAAAAGGAAAATTTACAGAAAAATGTCTCCTAACTCAAATTCCATAACTCCCTTTCTCTCAGAAATAAGACGTCTTCACGCGTAACCTTAAAGATCTCATCGCTCAACGATAAACAACCTAACTTTCTACCTCAATACCTTGAAACTAACACCCCAAAATTTTGGAATTTTCTTCACCCTAAATCAGCTGGCCCTTCTTCCCTTAAAATTGATAACATTGACCTGACTTCTCACCTTGATATCGCCACAGAATTTAATCGCGCTTTTCCTTCTGTTTTTCTCCTCACCCCACTCCCTCTCAGTACTTCTTTTCAGATTCATATAATTCAATTCTTGTCCTTTCTTCTTCACTAAAAGCCTCCTGAAATCTTCAAAAAAAAATTGAAACCCCCACTCCACTGGCCCCGATGGGATTCCAAGTCATATTCTGAAATTTTGTGTAGATGAAATTTCTAATTAAATTTTTAATTATCTTCCATGTCTCATTAAACTCATCTAACTTGGCCTCTGACTGGAAAATTAATAAGGTTATCCCAATTCATATACATAAATCAGGTTCTCTTTCAAATCCCCTGAATTTCAGACCAGTCGCTATCACTTCTACATGCTAGAGAAACTGCGAGACACCCAGCTGCAAATTTTTTGAGCACATAGTTGCCAAGGAAATCCACTTACACCTTGATTCAATAAACTTTTTCTCAAATCAACATGGCTTTCGATCATCTTTATCAGTAACTACCCAATTAGCTCTTTTCATACACGATTTATCACGCAGTATCGACAAAAAAGTCCAAACTGATATAATTTTCTTGGATTTCTCTAAAGCTTTTAACAGGGAGCCCCACAATGAACTTCCACTTAAACTCCAAAACCTTGGCTATGTGTTCAACTGCTTAAATGGGTGGAAGCCTTTCTTACCAACCGCAGTCAGTTTGTTTCCTTCAAGGGCCAGAACGCCCATTTCCCCAAGTCTGGCACGCCCCAGGGTTCAGTCCTCTTGCCATTATTATTTTTGGCTTCTTAATTACATCAACTGCCATAGACTCTTTGCAGATAACTGTGTTAGCTACCAAACAATGCACAGCGAATCCGACCAAGCATCTCTCCAAAATAACCTCAACATTGTATCGGAATGATGCTCGTCCTGGCAATTACCCCTTAATTCTTCAAAAACAGTTATGAAAATTACTCGCAAAAGACTTCCCTTCGATTTTTCATACACTATCAATAACTCTATAATCACAGAAGTTTCTAATTATAAATATCTGGGTGTAATTATTTCTGCTGACCTCCATTGGAATCTCCATGTTGATTAAGTCTTTTTCAAAAGTGTCTCCAAAAACTTTTTTTTTTCTTCGTAGAAACCTTAAAAACTCCACCAGTCACATAAGACATCTCTACTTTCAAACTTATATCCTTCCTGTACTCTCATATGCCTGTGAAATCTGGGACCCTCATACTCTCTCCAATACAGACAAACTAGAATCTATTCAAAATAAACCTGCCTGTTTCATTTCAAACTGTTGGTCATCCTCCGTCTCAAGTGCTCCAATTCATTATTCAATCGCTTTCCACCCATAGACATATCTATCTATTAACTTTCCTTTTCAAAGTCCTTTGTTGGCATTTTCATATCGACACTTCAAATTTTTTAACTCCAGCTTCATACTTTTCCAATAGAATTAACCATTCCCATAAATTGAAACCCATCTCTGCATCCACTGATTGTTTTAAATTTAGTTTCTGTTCTCCAACAATAACCCATCGGAACAACCTCACACCAAGCATTTTTGATTGTACAACAGTTCCCGATTTCCTTTGTAACATCAGCCGTCTCTTCTGTCAAGCTTTACCACCGCATTCCCTCATATAGGCCTTGGCCAAGCAATATTAAATACATAAATAAATTATGGACTCCTTGGATCAATAAAAATGAGATATGATCCAACAAGCCTACACTATCAAGCACCCCATCCAACGCATCACCACGAATCTGTACCTACCCCGAATTGTTTTTTCCCACTCAAAAACCTGTTTTTAGCCCATAGTGCAAAGTGGTTTTGATAGAAAACAGGTTTTTGCAGGGCAGAGTAGAGCGGCATGTTTGGACCAGTGTTACAGGTTGTCTTCCGCACACAGACAAAACAGATCGGCTCTGAGTTTGTCTTCTCTCAAACTCTGACATGCACATGTGAATTCATTGTTATGGTAAAGATTGATGCAATTTTTAAAAAATAGCAAAAATAAATAGAACACTGCAAGAAACTCAAAGACCCCTTTTTAAACCAATTTCTGTATTGAGCATAACTCCTGTAGCTCTGTAGTTTATTGTGGGCCCCGTAGAAACTATGGACAATCCGTAGCAGTCGGCAACTCTGTATTAATGATAATTATGACTATAAATACCCATCTGACACATTAAACATTTATTTTCATATAAATATATTTTAATCTACTACGACTCGCAGTAGCACCCTGTTTCCCACACGTCAAAACCTTTAATTCTGCAATAATTGGAAATTTTTTAGTTTTTTGAGACACATCCCATATTTACGATATACAATAGTCTCAATAATTTGGGGTGAACGGGGACAGAGACCACTTCGAATTACTCAAAATTAGAATTATCCAAAAGTAACAGAAAACTTTTTAAATGTGGGGGGGGGGAAGAAAAAGATACTACTCGGTTTATTTTGTGCTTAATTCATTACGCAATGGTCTTCGACTCTGTTTAAGACCTATAGATTCCGCACGAAAGTGGCCGACAAGGGTTCCAGACCTGCCCCCCCCCCAATATGAATTTTATTTGTTTATACACTATACATATTTACTATAGAGGTACCTATGGAAAATTCTGTCCTGGAGATCCCAATCTGGGGATCAAAAGCTCCCTCCCCTCTAAATGGAATTAATCATGTTCATGGGGAAAAAGACAGAAAATTAAACAAAACTCGCTCTTCGCAAAAGACTGGTTTTGAAAAGAAATTTCAAGAAATTCCAGCACCTCTGATTATCCACAACCTCAAATTATTGAGACTATTGTAAACAAGTTCATTTATCAGAAAATTCTGGAAAAATAAACTTCTAAATCTTTTCGTCGAAAAGTTTAAAATGTTTATGTTCCTTCAGAATATTACAAAGAAAAAAAGGTATTTTTTTCCCGGCATCTTTGTCAGCCGCCATGAAATGAATATGAATTTTTTTTTCTTTTTTTTTTTTTACTAAATGGGACTTTATACAGCGATTTCTCTTGTTTTTTAAATCTCTCTCCTACGATGATTCTCCTCATTCGGCAGCTGAATTAGGTCTGCTGGGAAGCATCCGGCGAGCAGTCTATAAAATCTGCCAACATCTCGGTAGCATTCATATCTTCCATGGAAACTACTTCCTGCGGGAAAAAGAAAAATAATTTCATCAATGGTCAGCCAATATGACAAATTTCTGCTCTTTGAAATTATCGGAATGTGCCTAGCATAGTTGGCTGTAATTTTGAGGTGTAATTGTGAGTTGGTATCCACTTTGAGAAAATTTCGTCACTGTGAGCAGAACACCAAATATACTTTTAGCTACAAATACAGAGGTTTAAAAAAAAAAGCAACGTGCACAGCGAGGTGATGGAAATAAGTAAAGTAAAAATGTCCATAACAAAAAAAAAAAAAAAGCAATACGTATGTAAGAAGAGGCAGTGTGATGACAACACAGCCAATTAATCATTAGAAATAAATAATGTAAATAGTCTGGTGATTAGGTCTGTGGTTAATGATTGTTTAAATAATGCTAATAAAATCAATTTAATACACAGTGATTTTACCTAGTCGTAGGCCAGCTGTTGGCCACCCCTGGACTATAGGCCCCAAGATGTGATGATATTCTCATATGGCTAAAGAAATGTTACTGTGATTTAGAGCATGATTTAGTTGCTATTCCAGGTACGTGGATGGAATATTCTACATACGTTTCGATATCTTCTTCCGGTCATTAGTGTTATTGCAGGTGTGTGGACAGATTACCCGGCATAGGTATGGAAATTCTCGTTTTGGGTCAACTGGTGTGTCTAGCAATCAGACTTATTCTGATCGTTCCAGTTTTGACACTTTTGTTGGTTAAGAAATAAAATATTCTTGGACTTACATGATTTTTGCCTGGATAAAATATCTCTTGTGAAGTTCCTTTTAAGCATATGCCAAATGTTTCAATTTAGTTCAAAAATGTATTTTGTTTAAATTAAAATAGCCATACTCTCTTGGGCAAGATTTCTATATTTATTGTTTATGTACCATTATTTAAAATTAAGTTCAATGCAGTGATATATTTTATTTCTGTGTTCAGATGGCAAAATTCCATCTTTCTCTTTCAGTTTATGAGGAACAATCATTATACTTCACACACAGTTAGAAACATTTATAGCAGCAAGGGGTGCAAACGCCCCACATCCATTTTGGAGCAGAAATTTCGAAAATGGAGCAGAACTAAAAACTAACTATATCTGCAATATAAGGAGTGATTTTTCTGTGAAATGCCAAAAGTTTTGCCAAAAAAGGGTTGGAACAAATAATTCTAAATAAATTTCTTCACAAATTAAAGTCCATTTAAATTTTTTCTGAAGTGCAAATCCGGATTTTCTTGATATGAAATTGTCACGATCAGCAACTGCGGACGATAACCACACGACCAAAGTGGCTAGATGACAAAACTATGGATATTTTCGATGGAGTTTATAGATCCCGTTTTTTTCCAATGATCTCCGAAAAATGTTGATGATTTAAATGAGTAAACCAATCCCCTTTTCGATTCTTCGCAAAAGCAATCTTGTGAAAAATAAAGCAAATTTACGCTGTAGATATGCTGTCACAGAAACGAACTCCATGTTAGGTTCAAAACACCCGCACATTTCAGCATGTACCAATTGGTTAGAAATTCTGTAAAGGAATGTGTACGAGGTGCATGTACAGTTCAGTAGTAGTTCATGAGGAAACAAAGAGGGCAAAATTGTGATAAGTCAAAACGTCACAGCATCTCACGTTGGCAAAATATTATTTACAAATTTGTCATAGCAAAATTTTAAGAAAGTGACTTACAGCATTTTGCCATCTGAGCACAGATTTAGAGAAATGTTTTCAACCGTTTAAATAGTGCAAGATTGTTTCAGGATATTTTTCTATTTAACTGAAATTTCCAAGCAAAAGTTATGTTATAATCAGATCAAATTTTGAATTTCTTGGTGACAGAAAACCTTTGTCTTGTTCAAATTGGCTGCTGGTTTGAGAATTGTCTTTATTGTACCAGGATTGGTGCTCAATCCCAGATATATGGGTAGGGTCCAATTTGTCAGAAAATGTGCTTACGACAGGATGAAACATGTTGGCAAGTAGAATCAGGGACATGATTGAGAGTGTCTAATATCCTGGCACAAAATCCGTCCCCACAAAATCTTTGAAACACTTTCTGCTCATGGCTTCTATTCCGTTCACTCAATCTTAACTATAGTCTCAGTCCATTAAACTGTCACACCACTTTTTTTCACTATGTTCAACTGCTTATGTTTACCCCTGGTGGCTACACATGCTCATCACACAAGATGGCACTTCTCAATGCATTTCCAGATACTTGTGTTTGAACACCTAGCCAATTCCAGTGTTGAAATATCAGACAATGCATCCAAACCTTTTAAACCTGGTACCAGGGTAGGTGTGTGTGTGTGTGTGTGTAAAAAAAAAAAATCAGGGTTTTTTGTTTAAATAGCATTAACATTAAAAACATAAAAATTTCCGAAAAATCATTTAAACTTCAAATAATTAATTGAAGTAAAATGTTTATTAATGCAATTAACACTATTCCCATATTAATTAATCAAGAAACATTTCTCACATTTTAATAAAAACCAACTTTTGCAATTTAATTATTTTTTTGCTGAACTCAATGAATTACTGTGTATGAAAATTGTTAATGTTACTATAAACCATATAATGTAAAGGGGTGTTTTCTCCAGAGTTACTTTCAGTACATTTAATTAGGAAGCTATTTTACAAAAACTGTGATGAAAATTAAGTGAATATAATGTATTTAATTAAACATAAATAATGCAGATTAATTAGCGATGATTAACGATATACAGGGTGATTATGCCTACAGTTGTGTTTTAAAACACAGAAGACAAGCCATTGTCAGAATGACTTGAAAATTTACATGAACATTCCTGAAGCAATGGAATTTTATATGGCAAAGGGGGGGGGGGGAAATACTTAAAAATGAAAAATTAATGACACTGTACTCATCCAACAATGGCCATTCAGGGCAAAATTATAACTTAGTTAGCATTGCACAATTTCATAATCCATGGAAACATCACAAAAATGAAGTAATTGAACAAATAACTACAACTTACTCCAGAAATGTTAAATATACTTTCCACCGTAAAATGGCAATGAGGTTAAAGTGCAAAAATGCTTGTTCAACAACAGATCAGACTATGCCATGGTTATGATGTGGATGTGCTTAGAGATGTGAGGTGAGAATATTCTCTGAGAACAAGAACATTCTAGAATATTCTCCAGGTCATGATGAGAGGTTTTAAAAGTGTAGTTATAAAGATTTTAGAAACCTTTAGATTAGAACCTTAAAAAATTATTTTAAAATTGGATAAATTTTCAGAATTTCAAAACAGTTTTGAACAATTTAAAGTTCAAAACAAAAGAAATTAAATCAAATTTGATTGATAAAGGAAGCTATTCTTATATAATCACCTTCATTCTAAGATACAGAACTTTGTTTTCTTCAATGCACATACACTTAAATTCGGTATCATTCACATTTCTTTAAAAGTTGTGCAATTCAGCCCTGTTGGTTTAATTTTCTTGCTTTCAAATTTTCATATTGTGGTCTACAAACTTTAATATTCTCATCTTCTTGACAGGGACAGAATATTCTTATAAGTTCTTGATGAGAATACTCTCCTATTATTTGTAATATAGTTACATATAATATCCTTGAGAATATTCTTTGGAAGGACTACTTTCATAAATTTCTTGGAAATATTCTTATAGAAAATAATAAGAATTATTCTGAAGTTGTTAATAATAGTCCTTCCAGAGAATATTCTCGAATATTTACATAATGTTATAAATATATATACAATATATTGTATATATTCTCATAAATATAGTTCTCATAAATATAGTTCTCATAAATATAGTTCTCATAAATATAGTTCTCATAATATAATATATACAATATTCTTGAGAATATTCTCTTAAATAACTACTATTATAAATTACTATAGAATATTCTTATCAAAAATAATTATTCTCAAGTTATTTATCAAGATTATTTATAATACATGTTATTTTTTACATATATTCTTGATAATACTCTCTAGAAAGATTTCAGTAACTGAAGAATATTCTCATCGATAAGAATATTCGAGAATATTCTCTGGAAGAACTATTATTTTAACAATTTCAGATTTCAGAATACAAATACAACGCCACAACAGGCAAATTGCCCAACGAGGTGGCTGACTTAAGAACATCATGGATCCCCGAGCCATTTTTTGGAGGCCCTACCTACTACTGCTACACCACACATGCACCCCCCCCCGCAGAACCCCCAACGAATCGGTACATGCGGGAATGTGCGTGTAGTGAAACCTGACGTGAAGTTTTTTTTTGTTTCTCTGAAAAAATTAAGAATATTTTCCGGTAATTTATGAAAGTAATCCTTCCAAAGAATATTCTCAAGGACATTATATGTGACTATATTATAAATAACAGGAGAATATTCTCATCAAGAACTTATAAGAATATTCTCAAATATTCTCCTCGATGAGAATATTCTCGAAAATTTTACATCTCTAGATGTGCTTACAATTCACCAATTTTTGCAATCCGACCTCTGTTCATAACATTAGTATATAATAAAAATAATATAACATGAGGTACTCTCGCCTCGCGCCCCCCCCCCCCCAGGCAGAAGTTGCAAGGGTCAAGGTCAGGTGAATTGACTGCCTGCCAGGTGTCATGCCATTATTTTATTGTCAAAATGGGTCTTCAGCAGCTGCTTTGCTGGTATTGTGATGTGCATCTTGATAAAAGTTGTGCTATACACACACTGATGTTGTTGAACTGTCAAAATGATGTGGTTGCACGAAATAGATTATACTGCTGGCCAAGTACAGCATCATCTACTTGCACTTTTTTTCTTTTGCCAAAGAAATTTCCATTGCTTCAGGAGTACCTATTGCAAATTTTCAAGTCATTCTGACCAGCTCTTATTTTACAAGTTTTGGAATCAAAAACTTTAATATTATAATTACTAATCAGTATACTGCTGATTATTTTTCATTAAGCTGTTACTACTGAACCTCGATTAACTGGGCTTAATGGTGAGAGTATAAAAAAAAACTATTGATCTTAAGACTGGGTGATATACGGTACTACAGAAATGTGCTACTTCTTATGAAAAAGAAAAAGAAAATGTCTGTGAGGTAATATAACTACTAGTACACTGGTCTTTGTCCTTTAGAGGCAGCTGTGACTTCACTGGATTAAAAGAATGTCCCTAGCATAATGATGTCACTACTGTTACCGCTTCTTCGTGAAGGATAAAAACAACTCTGCAAGATAATACACCACTACATCAAGATGTGTAATGCAATCTTTATTCATGAATTTGCTAAAAATAGAACATCAGAATGTAGCCAATAGTTAGAAAATGTGGCAAGAGTGAGAAAATTTGGCTTCTATATACAACTTTGAGCAACCAAGAAACTTGATATTAAAAAAAATTATATTCAGGTCACTTTTATGTACACCATTTTTATCTACACCTACGTTTTATCTTACACCATTTAAAGATGTACCATCAGAATATACCCCAAGAATACAAAATGTGGTAAAAATGAAACAATATGATATTTTTCAAGGGAAAAAATTATATTTAGGCCACTTCTGTGATTTTTTGAAAAAAAAACAGATTGGTTTTTTTTTTTAAAAACAACTTGGTTGAAACCATCGTGGTGTAAACCAAACAACCCTGCCTGATACGATGCTTACAGCTGTGCTATGCTAAACACAATGGTTTTGAGGTGTGGGCGTGGATCAGGCTTTAGATGTGCATTGTATAAGTAAAGTACACGCCATAATTTTGAATATCAATTCCAGTATAGTGAGAAAAAGATCCAAGACCAAGAGAGCTGATAATTCTTACACAATGATAAAAAATTACCAAACAAAACTTTCATACAGAAACACAAAATAAAAGCTTCTAAGTAACCAAATAAATTTTTTTACCTCTTTTGCTTCAGCGACGACACCCTCCACATCATTCTCTGTATTGCATGATGCACCATGGAACCTTTTTAACCTTTTAGGAGCTGGCACTTCAAACTCTTTATCATCTCTCTCCTCCGAGGAAGAGGAACAGCTATTCACACCGTTTTCATTTATGACGAGTGGCATCGAATCGTTATTCTCAGGAGACTCAGAGTGAGTAGTACTGTTGATGAGTTGTTCCCCTTCATCATCATCATCCTCCTCTTCCTCCCTGTCCACAGGATGGCGACTGTGGTGCAAAGTCTTTACAGCGATTTCCACATGTCTCGAATGGTTATGAGAGTCATTAGACATGGGTAAGGAATTGTGTCTCTCATCCTCGCCGTTCTCGCCATCATCGTAGTTCTCATCGTCTTCATCATCATCATCATCATCTCCTTCACCCTCTTCATCAGGTTCAGCTTCTTCCTCTTCATCTTCATCATCATCATCGTCGTCATCATCATCATCATCTTCTTCTTCTTCCTCCTCCTCATCTTCTTCTTCTTCGTACTGATGGCGAGACCTCTTCCGACGCCTCGCGTCTTGGTGGTGGTAACTGTTATAGGCAGTCTTGCATTCCTCTTCGTCGTCATCTTCTGCATTTTCGCAACCTTCCTCATCATCGTAACCATAGTCCAGTTCATCGTCCTGGCTCACATCACCACGATCCATGTTCTGATGCAAGGATCCCTGAATGCCAGATCCGTTGAAAATGGCCTTGTCATTTTCGAAACCTAAGACACTATTCGATTCCTCTCCACACTTTGATATTACAATTTTCGATCTGAACAAACTGAACTGTATATCCGTTGCTTTCTGTCTGATGGCTTGATCCACAGCGCTCACCACCTCATTTGAATCCGATATTGGAACAGTGACCACCTTCGACATCGAGAGGAACAACTCACACAGCTTAGATGACTCCATGCAGAGTGACGAGACCTACAGTATATCGCAAAAATATATATTATCAATGATATCAAAATTTAACTACTATATAAAAAAAATTTCACAGACAACATAGAAAAAGTCAATTTTCAATTGAAAAATTCCACCGCATGATTCACTCGGTGCCAAACAAGAAACACTGCTAGAATTCCAAAAAGGAAATTTCTTGACAATACCACAGAAAATAGTATAAACCAGCATAACCCCCAGTCCGTAAGAATTTCTTCAAGGTCCATGAAACATTTGGCCCAATTGTAGTAGTTGCATAATTCAGATTCAATAAATATCATCTCTTCATTGGTTTTTAATTCTGTTTTAGCCGTCAGCATGTCTACAAATGTTTTCAATTTTTCCTGGTCCGCAAGTGTAAAAGAACACTGCGCTAGAGGATTTTTCTGTATAAATATTCATAAATTGTCCTTGAATGTTTGTCCTTGAACTGACTTTGAATGTTTTCTCTCAACAAATATCATTCTACTGGTGCCACAGTGGTGGTCGGCTGAAGTTGGTTTTCTGTTGTTCTTAACTTCGAGGTGAGAGCCAATCTCCCGGTTAAAAAGTCTCACCACAGAGAGCAGCAGGCCAACAAATGGTACAAATATTCACTCATTGCACTTCACTTCTGAAATATAGATGGCAGCACTGAAAAATCAGACTCAACACTATATATGCACTCAGACTGTTAGGTACACACATAAACATTTCCTGCAAAACGCATTTGGTAGTAAATTGCCCATGGCGATAGACCATAGTCGTGCACGGTTTAAAAGAAAGAACAAATACCACAATTACATCAGCAATGAAGTTTGAAGTTTCAGCATTATATTGTTGATTCCCACCTCAATTAAAATGAATTGTACAAATTTTGTTGATAGGATTTAATAAAAAAATTAGGAAAAGTAGGACAAAAGGACATTTTACCAAAAAGTAGGATGAGCGGGAGCCTTTAAAATGTTATGTGGGAACATATAATTTTTGGTGATACTAACATATAAAAAAAAATACTAGCAGAACATAAAACTGTAAAAAAATTCTTTTGTAATTTTCAAGTGAACTTTCTATTTTAAATTCACAATTTTGAATTTAAAAATTATTTTAAATATAGGAAAATATCTGAACAAAATAAGGCCACAGAACACAATTTCACAAACACAGATTATGCATATATGAAAATAAAAGAATAAGACCAAAAATTTTTGTTAAATTTAAATTGTTGCGCTTATGAGGCTAGAAGCTAATATTTCACTGAATTAATTCAAGCTATATATACAATCCTCACATAATGGACAGCAGTCAGAAAAACCACTGGATGAAGAAGGCTTATCAAAAGACCATGTTCAATGACATTTTTTTTTTTACTTTAGTGCATAGCTGCCAACTTTTGAAAATGAAAATTCGGGAGATTTTCGCACAAATCCGTATTTTAACCTAAAACCACTCCCTAATAAATACAATAGGGACTTTTTCAAATAAAATAGGGATTTTTTCAAATAAAATAGGGATTTTCCAAACATAAAAGTTAAAGTGTAGGGAATAAAATCCCTACTCAAAAACTGAAGTTAAATTAAAATAGGGATTTTACACACATGGAAGTTAAACCCTTGGGAATAAAATTCCTAAGCAAAAAACAAGTGAAATTGGAGGACGAAACTTCAATGATGTAAAAATAAATATTGTGTTCAATCAGAAATGCTGTGAACAAACATGCTGCGCGAATGACCCCAAAATCATTGGAAGATGAAGGAAAACACCGTCAATTTTTGAAGAACACTGACTTTTTGTGACACTTGCTTGATGGTTTTTTTTTCATTTCACGAGTGATGATGGCAGTCTTTCCATGACCGATGTTTATGTCCGTAACACAACTTGTACAAAAAGGGAAAGTCGGCCCTCTTCTGGAACATTTGATGAAAGGAAATTCATCGGAATAAATATCTTTAAAATTGATTAAATATATTTTTGCTCATCAGTATTCATGCTTTGTTATATCGCACGTACGTAACTTCAACAAAAGAATTTTTGACCATATGAGCGTCACTATAATCTTCAATTATTATCCAGGACTATTGGCTGCTAAGCCATTCCCCTGCACGATAAGACGAACAACTTTCTTGTTACCATCAGAGGGTTTGTAAAACTTCCTTAAAAAGGGTATTTCCCCATTTACGACGTGTGACATCATTTTGAAAGGGAAAAAAAAGAGGCTTCATGCAGAGACGGCCCTGCTTCATGCCCCACAAGAAATTCCTTAGGGATTGTTTTCATAAGTGGGGATTTTTTTTAATGAAGTAGGAAATTTTTAGGGATAATTAGGAATTTTTGTGATTTTTGTAAAAATTTGGGAGATTTAAGAACTTTTCGGGAGGTCGAGCGATGAAGCTAAAATTCGGGAGACTTGGCAGCTATGCTTTAGTGTCCCACAAGTTATGCATCAATTAAAAGAATATTTCCAAATTTTTTAATCTTAGAAATCACCTTGGCACAGATAGGGCAGCTAAATAATTAGTTATGTATTATTCGAATGTTAAGAGGTGCAGCTGAGCGTGATTATGTGTTTGATTTTTACATAAGTTTGATTTCATTCTGCAATCATATCAATTGCCTTTTTCTAATTTTCATGTGACAAATTTTTATCTCATTCTTGTATATGTATCCATATCTTTCATGTTTCAATAAATCTAATGTTTAACCTTAAGATTAAGTGCAATCCCATGGTTTGATAACCTGATATCACTCATACATACAACCCTTTAACTATACTGTTTTGAATATCATTATATTTAATATGATTAATAATTATGATTTATATTGTGTAAAGTTTATTATTTCATCATAGAATTTACTTCAAATTTTAAAGTTTTTCACCTAGAGTTATTTATAAATAAGAGGTTTTGGACAGTATGGTTAAAAACCACAGATTTATCGTGGTTTTTACCCTACTGTCCAAAACCTTGCCAACGCTGGTAAATAGTACGTCAGAAAAAGAAAAACCTTCAGTAAGCATAAATCCAACTGTATGAAATAATAGTCTTGCTTTCATGCATTTTTGAAAATTGACCCCTAAAAAGCATGATGGCACCTAAATTACCAACCCTCTGTGTGGGTAGATGCTTGCTTTTATGCTTACTAGCACTGTATGGCAGGGGTTTCATGATGTGCTGTTTATTACATCATTTTATGTTGCTCAAATTTTTAATTCATAAAAGTTTGAGTGATTATTGTTGTAGCATTTTTGTTTAAAAAAATGAAGCTTTTTCCAGGAGCAAAGTGGGTATGTATTAATTTTTTTCTATCTATAAACTGCAACTATCGGTCTAATTAGTGCTTGTGTAATGAAAATGACCATGGTGCAACAAAAATGAATCAAATTAAAAGAGACATTGTAAATGGTTGCTAATTACTTTTGGTAGTCACTGATTCAAGACCAAAACAGGATTAAAACTTAAAAGAAGCAATTTATCTCAAACTCTTTCAGAACAAGTAAATTAAAAACCATTTACAAGTTCATTTCAATTCTGATGATTACGTTAATTATCATATTGAACAATAAACAGAAAAAAACTCAGCTAAACATCAGCAAATCTTTAGAAAACTCACTTCCAAGTCATGATCCAATTTCCCGTTTTCGAAAACCATGATAGCGAACGATATAGTTCCCCGGGACATCTGTTTATTAAGGACCAAGTGTTTCAGCAGATTGTAGATCTGCAGCCTGCAGGAAGGTTCGTCATATGGCGGCAACAATAATGCACGAAGAACTTTAAATATCCTGTGTATGCAGTCTTCCACTTTCTGAAAATAAGATGAAAAATTATATAAGCATAGCTGCCGATTCCCACATATATCTGTCATCATCATCATCCTTTGGCGTCCCATAAGGGAAAAGCCTAGGCAAATTTTGCCCATTGCCTTAACACCAAGTGGTTTAACATGAATTGTGGGTCATGTAAATATGAAGAGAAACATTATTCTTTGGAAATTCCCAGAGTTTGGTGGCTGCTCTGGGGACGAAAGTTATGGTATCTGTTACCATTATATTAAATCTCTGTATGTGGGAGATTATGGAAAACCGCAACCGATAAACTCAGGCACTCAGACTCGATCAAAAGGAAAAATTGAAAAAAAAATGGTTTTTTTTAAAATCAATTAGGACAAAGTTCCATTATCCCCCCCCCCCCAAAGCAGTTCCTGCATTGCCCCTGAGCAGAATATAATTCCATGTCAGTCTTTCCATGCTGAATAGAGAAATCACATCTACATACTTTTCATAAAACATAAGTATTTCCTTTCATGGATGCTATCAGTGATTGATAATCTTGGGTATATGAACTCTTAAAAGCTTTATATTTAGCTTTATATAGCTTAAAGTTTTATATTTTCTTTCTGAAGACATATTTGATCGGAGAAAACAATTTAAAAACTTCAAAATACAAAGCTGCTGACGAAAAAAATTGTGTTTACTGCACGGCTGTTAATGGAATACAATAATGATTACACAGGAATTTCGGCAACCAAGGCCATGCCCCTGATAAATGATTGCCAATAAAAACTACGCAAACAAAGTCACAGTTGCTTAAATGCGGTCAGAAAGACTTCTTTTTATGGCTGCTCGATGGAAATGACCAGAGCTGTCCTCTATGGGTGTTTTCCCTAATGACGATGGCAGTCACTGACGTCACGACAATGTGAAAACTCACGTAAAATCTAATTTTCTGCCAAAATCCAGAGAGCAGGAGGAAGGATAAAAAATCCGGAGTCTCCCGCCTAAATCTGGAGAGTTGGTAGGTCTGTAATTAGAAGTGAGATAAATGCACAAATATGTGCGTATGGCTAAACAACATACTAATGTAATATTTTCATTTGTATTTGTGTGTATGCTTTATTTTTTATTTTTAAATGACAATGAAAATGCTTATATCTCAGAAATGTGATTTTGGAGTATGTTCTGACCAAAGACCACAGAATTTATATAAAACAGTACACACACATGGAAATCCCCAAAAATATAGGATGTTTAAAAAATTTGATGTTTTTCCTGATACTCATGCAGTGTGAACAAGCAACAAAAAACAGTCTTGGGAGTATTTTTATCTTTACCAAAGACACCAGAAAGGGCACAAAGAACTCAAAATTATTTACGGAATAATACAGGAATCTCACTTACCTTTACGAACTGAGATTCTAAGAAACTGCAGGTGGAAAATATGGAGGACAAAACTGTGTGAGAGAAAAGTAAATTATTGAACATGTGCATACACAATGTCAAGTATATACACAGAATGTGTTACACATATATTCAAAAGAGCTTTATGTTTCACGTTAGATCACTTTCATCTCATCACAACCATTTCATGCATGCACATGGGCTGATTACTAAGGGTGGGTCAAAAAAATAAAATTAACATTTTTTAAGGGGCACAATGATAAAAAGGTGCTAAATGACCTCAAATTAACACTTGTGAGTTCTTTTTTTTTTACATTTTGATTAGTGTAATGCCTCCAGATTGATATTGATTCTTTGGTTTTTTTTTTAAATACTTTTCAAGGTAAGTTTCAGTTAGGGTTTCGACCAATTACATTACTTTTTACAAACATAGACAATTAGTCATGTTGTAGGTGTGAGTAGAGTGGGGGAGAGTATAGGAAGCACCTAGGCGTGCGCATGTGACACGCATGTTCCCAGTATAACTGCAACTGAAATAAGGCGAGGTTGTGCTGCCCTCATTTGTGCCATTTTTATCATGGATCGTACTTGTTCAAAGTAGAAATGTCCATTATTTTGTGATTCAAGTGATATTAAATGCAATGTCACCAATTTACGAAGATGTTATGAAGTTCTATGAGTGGAACCATCATAAGATAAAATGTGATAATGAAACTAATCAAGAGCCCACGTATAAAGAAATAGAGGATATTGATTGTTGTGGAAAAAATTGAAAAAATATGGTCACGAGCTTCCATTCCTTTTTTCTAACATAAACGAGTGAAAGCAAAGCTGAAGGTGCATGAAAGACATGTATGAAATACAAGTCTTAAAATGGCACCCTAAAATACCAAAGAAGCAATTAGAAGAGTTTCACTGTAAATTATTGTTTGCCATTTTCATCCTGCAAGTGTAAGAACATCGAAGAGTGCATTTACTCAAATGCAAGAAAATACCTGTCTGAGAGAAAAGTTTCCTAATCAACCAATGAGCGACCAAAGTCCTACAAATACCTGCTTTATACTTTGATGGGCGGAAAGATAAAACTTTAATTATATCAGAAAGGTAAGGAAAATGTATAGACACAGCATTCTTGAAGAGCATATTCCATTGATAATGGAACCAGAGTAAGAGCACAAGCTTCTGGGCACATCTGAATGCATAGAACAACCAATCTTTGATTCCTTCTTCGAAGAAATATCTATGGAGTCTTTAGTGGCAGTTGGGTATGATGTGGAACAAATGTGAACGTTGGTAAATGTCTGCTTGAGTGGTGTCATGAGTCGGCTTGAAAAAATGTTAGATAAGCCATGGAGGTGGATTATCTGTCTACTGCATATGAAATAATTTTCTTCTGACACTTGTTCCTACATATTCACAGCAGCACATCGAGACCCAAAATATTTTCAGGGAGAATTGGCAAAGATATAGAAATATGTGGCAAAGATATAGAAATATGTGGCAAAGATATAGAAATATGTGGCAAAGATATAGAAATATGTGGCAAAGATATAGAAATATATGGAAAAAAAAGTTTCGTTTCAAGTTACTTAAACAGAGTTACCCAAGTTTTCTATTCAAGGTCTAGCACAGACCAAAACATCTGCTATAATCCATACCTGTAAAACTTAACAGGGGCCCCCAGGCAGGGTTGGTAAAAAATCCAAAAAACTGGCTTTTTTTGGTTTAAACCAGTTTTTGGTTTTAATAGCATTTACATCAAAAACAATTGAATTTCCAAAAAATCATTCAAACTTTTAATATTTAAAATAAAATGTTTATTGATGTAATTAAAACAATTCCCATATATTAATTAATCTATAAATATTTTAAAATTTTAATAAAAAGTAACTTTTGAAATTTAATTATTTTATAGTGTAACTTCAAGGAATTATTTTGCATTTAAAAATTCTTAATGTTATCATTAACCCTATAATAAAGATGTTTTCTCCCATTACTTTCAATATGCTTAATTAGGAAGACTATTTTACAAAAACTGGGCAAATACAATGTTTAATAAAGCAAAATTAATGCAGACTAATCAGCGATAGTTTAAGATATACAGGGTGGTTATAACTAAAGTTCCAATTTCAAAACACTAAAATAAGAACCACTGATCAGAATGAATTGGAAATTTACATGAATATTCCTGTTGAAATCGAATTTTTGATGGAGAGGGGGGGGGGGGGAAATACTTTAAACCAACAGCTAAAACTCTCACAAGAAATGTTTAATATGTGGTTCACCGTGTTCTGGCGTGTGAGGTGGAAGCACAAAAATGCTTGTTCAGCAACAGACTAAAGTATGTCATGATAATGATGTGGATGTGCTTTCAATTCACCAAAGTTTGCAATCTGACCACTGCACATAACATTTTGGGGTATCCCTAAAGCCAAAAGTTACAAGGGTTATAGTAGCGTTCGCCTGTCAAGTGAACATGGTGGCCAGGTATCATGTCATCCTGTTATTGTCAAAATAGTTCTTCAGCAGCTGCTTTGCTGGTGTTACAATGTGCATCTTGATAAACGTGCTATCCATCAGGGCTGGCCAATACAAAAAAAAAAGTTTCGACGCCAGCCAAATTCATTAGGAGCAAACCATAGGTTTTTTTCCCCCAAGAAAAAACAATCCTGGGTATTTTTTTTTTTTAACTTTTTTGGGGCTTTATGACCCATTCTCATGTTGGAAGACATATTACAGAAACAAACAAAAAAATTCTCATACTTATAATTCATTTTAGCAATGATGCATGTAAAATTTTAGATGCCAAAACTGATTTTCTAGTTGTTCTAGCATTTGGGATTTGTCCAGCCCTGCTTTTCACACACTGATGCTGTTGAAGTGCCGAAATGTTGCTGCACAAAATAGATTAAGCGACAGCTGGCCAAGTACAGCATCATCTACTTTGCACAATATAAAGTTGTTTTTTCTTTCACCAAAGAAAATTCCATTGCTTCATGCAATGGATCCATGCAAATTTTCAAGCCATTCTGAAAAGCAGTTCTTGTATGTGTTTTGAAATCGGAACTTTTTAATCATAATCACCCTGTACATAGCTGATTATTTTTCATAAATCACTTACTACTCTACATCCCAACCAAATGGTGACCGTGTCCATATTCCAAGGAATTTCCAACTGGAAATTATTTGGACAGGGATCACTGGCGACTTTGCCAACAGGTCAATTTCATTCAGGCTTTTGCTACTGCACAATAGAATGTTGATTAACTGGGGGTAATGCTGAACATATGTAAAAAAAATTAAATATTAAGCCTGGTGGTGATATACAGTACAAGATGTGCTGCTACCTATAGAAATATGGAAAGAAAATATGAAAATATGTGTGTTTGTGAGGTAATGTAACTACTAGCACACTGGACATTGTCCTTTAGGGGTAGCTGGTATCTTTTTGGATTATAAGACCACCTGCCCTTAGCATGACAATGAAGTCAGTACTGTTGCTGCTTCTTTGCGAAGGGGGAAAAAGCCTAAGATAATACACCACCACATCATACATATACAATCCTAATTCATGGATTTGCTTCAGACAGAGCATCAGAATGTAGCACTTAGAAAATGCAGTAAGAATGAGAAATTTCAGAGCAACTAAAATACTAAATATATAAGAAAATTTATATTCAGGCCACTTTTATGAGATTTTTTGAAAAAACCACTTATATTATCTTATACCATTTAAAGATATGCCATCAGAAAGTATCTCAAGAATAGAAAATGTGGTAAAAATTAATCATTTTGGCTGAAAATGAACTATAATGTTATTTTTCAAGGGAAAAAAATTATATTTAGGTCACTTTTATGGGATTTTGTGAAAAAACCACTTGGTTAAAACCAACGTGGTTTAAACTAAACCACCCTACCCAAGTCATGTTCTGGGTACCCTCTACCTGATTACAAGCACCAGAAGTGTAAGGCCTTTCATTTTTATTATTTTTAAATTATACATTCACACACAATCACATGAAAATACAACGACATGGTGAATGACAAAATACAAAATGCTACAATACGAATACGACAAAAGAAATACAGAAAAAGAAACATACACACTGCAAACTGTAGGGATTATTAAAATCCTTCCATCAGACACATAATGATGATATAAATCAGGTGTGTCTTAATAATAGACAGATCAGATGTGTTATAATCAGAGTTGTTACAATGCAACAGCATACAGCATTTATAGTTAATTATGATATAGTGTTCCTTAATCAGAAGAAGGAAAACATTAAGGAAGGATAGTGAAAGATGAAAGAATACATTTCTGCTTTACAATTTAAATTTAGAATTTTTTTTAACAATGAATTTTTCATTTTATTTATAGCTATATAATTTAAATTTATTACAGACACTCAACCATTATTATTTTTATGGACAATGTATTATGTATTTATATATATACATAATGGTTGACTGTCGGTAATAAATTTAAATTATATAGCTACAAATAAAATGAAAAATTCATTTATTTGTATTTTTATTGTATTGTATTTGTTATATGCAATTTTTGGTGATATATGCTTTTATATCGGGTATTTTGGCTATTCCATATATTTTATGGGCAAATATTTTTAGCCACTTCATTGGGCAATTTGCCTGTTGTGGCCCTTGTATTTGTATTAGAATGGAATGTTTTTTAAGGCTCTTTTCACACACTGCAACCAAGTTGGACAACACAAATACATTTGCTCCACATATGCAATCAGAATATACACAGATGTGCCAACTTTTTGAATCCAGAAATTCTCCCGAGGGGCAATCTCCGGATTTCTGGATAGGGGTACCCGGCCCCACCCCCACTCAGACTCGATCAAAAAAAAAAAATTCACAATTTTTTTTTTTTTAAATCAATTAGGACAAAGTTCCATTATCCCCCCCCCCCCCCCAAAGCAGTTCCTGCATTGCCCCTGAGCAGAATATAATTCCATGTCAGTCTTTCCATGCTGAATAGAGAAATCACATCTACATACTTTTCATAAAACATAAGTATTTCCTTTCATGGATGCTATCAGTGATTGATAATCTTGGGTATATGAACTCTTAAAAGCTTTATATTTAGCTTCATATAGCTTAAAGTTTCATATTTTCTTTCTGAAGACATATTTGATCGGAGGAAACAATTTAAAAACGTCAAAATACAAAGCTGCTGATGAGAAAAATTATGTTTACATCACGGCTGTTAATGGAATACAATAATTATACAGGAATTTCGGCAACCAAGGTCATGCCCCTGATAAATGATTGCCAATAAATGCTACGTAAACAAAGTCACAGTTGCTTAAATGCGGCCAGAAAGACTTCTTTTTATGGCTGCTCGATGGAAATGACCAGAGCTGTCCTCTATGGGTGCTTTCCCTAACGACGATGGCAGTCATTGACATCACAGCAACATGAAAGCTTGTGTAAAATCTAATTTTTCGCCAAAATCCAGAGAGCAAGAGGAAGGATGAAAAATAATTGTACATAGTCTGAAGTCCTGGCAATTTAGAAACTCTGAATTTGTCAAAGGAAAGCACACTGTTCTAATATACACCAGGGTTGAACAAGTCTTCAAAACTTTACATGCCCAAATTGACATAGTACAAGTCAGAATCAATATTCTGTATAATAGTGGTTGAAAAAATATTATGCCTAGGTCATAATATTTTTTCAACCACTATTATACAGAATATTGATTGTGGGAATTGTCCAGCAAGATTTTTCCAGCCTGTGGTGTCTGTCTACAACATGGCTGTCAACCTAGCAGAATGAGAATTAGTGAGATTTTCGAGTACAATTAGAATCCCGTTTCAAAACCCTACAGGCATGTATCAAATTTTTTGAAAAACAAATATGAACCTTCATGAAGGAAGGTAAAAATCTGGATTTTTCTCCCTTTGGAAAAACATGGCATTGACACTACCAAAATTGTCACAATTGGTTTTTGTACTGCCACAATTTTTCTGCTTATCTCTGTGTTTTATATTGCAATTTCCATTCGTGAGACTTATACCTTCTTATCTGCAGATGAAAAATTTTCAGAATTTCACAAAAAATGCATGAGAAAAACTCGGAAGCAGTGGTGGTGGTGAAATTTATAGGAAAATGAAAACTACACCAGACAAAACATTTGTGAAGTAAAAAACAGTATTGATGATGGATCTGTGAATCAGGGTTTAAGCTACGGTCGCTTTTTCCGCAAAATGCAAAAGAAAACCATAGAATGCGAAAAAAGTAGCAACAACTTTCGCAAAAATGCATACAGGAGGTACGCAACGAGTAGACGTCCAACCATCAATCATTACATTAGCATTCAGGGGCGTAGCCAAAAATTTCGTTCGGGGGGGGGGGGGGGGGGAACCAAAGTGTTAGAACAATAGATTTGGCCATCTTTTTCCCCCTTTTTTCGGCCATTTTTTCACATTTCGGGGGGGGGGGGAACCAGACCCCATCCCTACGCCCTTGTTAGCATTGCAGCATTTTGCTAAAGCTTTTCCACCCATTTTTGCTTTTTTGCGAAAGGAATTTTTTATCCAGCTTAAACCATGCTGTGAATCAGAATGAAATTATCAGGGATCATACAAAATTTCCTAAATAGAAATTAAGGAATTTTCAAGCAGTTTCAAAGAGTTTTTAAGGACTTTTCAAGGAGTTTCAAGCAGTTTTTAAGGAGTCATGGCATGAATGAATGAACGCCAGAACTTTGCCACTGGATCCCATTGCCGAGATCTCTTCCAGCCCTGCTTCGAGACAGAGTCTGGAACACTATTTTGTGTCAAAAAAAAAGACATAAAATTTTTACAACATATTTTTCTTGGACAATTGGGTACTGTCGCGATTAACAAATTTTGTGGTGATTACAGACGAGATGGGATTGGGAGTTGAAGTTTCGGGGTTTAGTTAAGATGAATGTACACGTATTAGGATGGAGGTATGTTTTGAAAGCAATTGAGGGACCCCCTCCCATGCCATCTCATCTGCTATCTTACACTTGCCATATTATATACACAGGATACAAAAAGAAAAAGAAATGAGAATCTTATTGTGAAATAAAATATCCATCAGAGCGAGCCATCTCGCTTAACATCTTATTGGTGAGCAAATGGGTTTGATAACTTGCGACTAGAAGCCAGTATCAGTTTTAAAGGAGTCATGGCAAACTTCATAACTTTTGCAGCAATAAAAGGTTAATAAGTTTTATTAATAAGTTTTACAGCAAAAAAAAAAGGATGGGGCACATATGCAAATTTATTTATTATTTGCCAAATTTTCCCTCTTCTCAAAAATATAGACGTAGAAGTGGTTCAGAAATTACAACTCTTGATTTGTTACCCAGCATAATCAGGAATCATAAAATAATCAATCTACATACATACTTTTCTGTTGTCACCAAAGTATTCTAAAACTGAAGTTTCGGTCAAAAATATAATTCATAACAGCATCATATAAATTATAAAAATTCTAAAAGTGATATTCATTCCCCTTCCCGCAATTATTGAAAATAAAAATCCACAGCTGACAAAGATTTTCCTTACAAAATTATATTTGCAGCAACTCTTTATTCATCTCTTGCTCAAACATCATCTCTCTCTGGATCAACACATACACAAATTCTTTAAAATTAAGTTTTTCAATTTTCCTTGTTTTTCAGTTGTACTGAAAAAGAAATTTTTGCAAAATGAGAGCAAATTTCAGGACATTCACCATAATATTTGGCGATTCAACACTTGTTATTTGGCAACATTTATAAATTAATTCTCATAATTTGGCGGACTAGCTCTTATTCATGAAATTAATTTTTTTCTCACAAAACATCGGGATTTGACGCAATGAAGATCAACGATAGTAATTTCTGCTGCTTGTAGTGGCGAATTTTTCTTTTCTTTTTTTGAAAACGGAAACCGTGGTCGGTTGTTGAGAAACACTGTACTAGAGTAAACCATCTTCAGTTGTACGATAAAGGATATGATCGGGGGTTCACGATGAAAAGCCTGATGAGGAACAGATAATTTGAATAAGGAGCTGCAGTTACCACAATCCGATTTTCGGGGACAAAATTGAGAGCGGGGGGAAAAGTCTACCTTTTTAAGAAATAGCTGGAACGATTTTAAGGAGTTTTTAAGGGTCCTTAAAAAGGAAATGAAAATCAATTACTTTTTAAGGAGTTTTTAAGCACCGTACGAACAATGATTATACCTGCAACAGTGCCTCAGCTGATGCAAAATAAAATGCTGCTGGAAACAAACGCAAACTATATTGAAAAAACAAAAACAACCTAAAACTACACCCAAACGTCAAAGGAATTCCATACATATCCAAGATCACAATAATCCAACGTCTATCGGTCACAAAACGCTGCTGCAGATGGAAATACATGAAATATAGAAGGATCTTTGTTCAATAGGATACCAAGGACTTTAAAATATTAGGAGAAACTTATTATTATTTTTTTTTATAGATGCTTGTTTCACATCTCTGAAATAATGGGAATTTTTTCAAATCTAATCGACAAGCTTGGATGAAACCCTTTGACAAAATCATCAGGAGCTTCCAAATATGAAAAAAATAAAGCATGATCACATTTGTTGCTTCTATTAAAAACTAGAAGCGATGTAACATTGAAATCCAATCGGGGAGAAAATAAACATCTCAGCGTCTTCTGAATTCCCATATACTGACACACAAAGTCGTTTACACAAAATGGTTTAAAAACTAAATAATAAGGATAGATTAATAGATAAATGGTTCATGCTGAATTCTTTGCGTTAGTAAAGAATTACTTTTGTTTTAAAAAATATTGTATCGTGTTTTAAAACAATAGAATGTTCAAAAACTTTTCATAAAAAGCTATGTGTCACACAGACCCCTCCCCCCCCATCTTTGTAAAAGTTAACAAAAACCTCAATAATTTGTCCCAAGGGAGATAAAATTTGCTTCAAAAGGCAAGCTGACATAAATACGGTCGTGATTGAAGTGATTTTAATAGCATCGAAACATGACATTAAGAAACTAATTACCTTTGAGAGCTGCCACACAAACTTCAGCTTTATTTGTCAATGCTTTATCGAGCTGCTGCTGTACACTGCTTTTTCCCTTTTGTGAGGATTCACTGGAAGATGACTGGAGAACAAGTTTTTGATTAGTTTTCTTTAAAGGAAAAATTAATCTGCATGCATAATAAGAGTGTAGACAATAATCTGTATAGTGATATCAGATAGTTTTCCCAAGATTTTTTTTAAAAATGAAACAAAAAATTTTTTATATTTGTTACAAATCTTTTTTTGCCTCAAGTGACATTACCAGAAACCAACTGCCACCCATATTTTTTCTGTCGAGTCAGTTAAAAAAAAATTTAATTTTATAGTTGCAAAATATGGAGGATGAGAATTAGGGAGATTTCCCGGAGGATCTGAATTCTGTACAGAAATCATACGCAAATATAGAAAGGATTTTTAATTAATGGAAGTTGAATCATTGATTTTTTCTCTTTGGATGAACGCAACACAAAGCTAGGCATAGCCAGTTATCATCAAACAGTAGAGAAAACTACCTATCATTACTATGCTCAAATCGGAATCACAGCAGAAAAAAAAAATTGTCATCCGCCCAGAACTATTGTCATCAGGGACAAAGGTCATTTCATCAATTCAACTGTGGAGGAACTAAACAAATGCTGTCTGTTTGAAGAGTATTGTATTTTCCTCGCCAAAATTAAACATTTCTTCATAATCTGACACAATGGCCACAATATATGCCATCAGGCCTAGAAGTGAAAATTTGAAGGAAAAAATAGGAACACCATTGACAAAAAATAGGGAAAAATGGAAATTTCCAAATTATCATAGCATTTAAAAATGTTGTGCTATTGAAATCCACACCTTATGTATTTTAATTATAATATTATCTATTTATATTTTAAGGAACTAAAAAGTGTTCTAATGAATTTGAATTTTTATTTCCACAGAATGTGGGATCAAAAACAATGTATAATAGCAAAACTAAAAGAAAATAAATCAAATTTTTATTGTTACTTGAAAAGTCCAATTAATGATCATGATCCATTTTTCCCCCGTGCTTTTCAAAGAAAAAAAAACCTGTCCAGGTGCCATAGAAATTTAACACATGCATGCTTAACCCATTGCCCACAGGTCAAATGTGACCCGGAGTCATCTGTTGTGGCCCACGGCTTCAAACCTAATTTTGTAAAAATGAACTAAGCAACACATTTCCAGATCGTTCAAGAGACCCTGGTACAGTTTCAGATCACAAGTGGTTTGCATTACATTTACAAGTCACTGTGACACAGTTACAGTTAATCAAGTTACCCGAGCTGCTGTTCCACTTCACGTAAGTGACCTGTTGCACATTCCTAGATCACTAGAGTAACCTGCGATATTATTCTCATCTACACTTAAGTGATTCACGGCAGAGTTCTAGACCACTCCAAGTCACCGGTGACACATTTTCATGTCATTCAAGTAACCCGTGGCACATTCCCTGATCAGTAAATATGTTGCAGCATATTTATAGATTTCCGCAACACAGTTCCAGAGCACTCAATCGACCCATGAAACTTTTAAAGATCACTCAAGCTGCACAGGTTAAAGTGAAAATGTATCGCAGACCATTAAGTGATCTGTGTGCTGCGAGCCACTGAAGTGATCTTGAAGCGTGCAGCAGGCCACTCAAATGATCTGTAAATGTGCCTCCAGCCACCTAGTAATCTGCAACTGAACTATGTGCCACTTAAGTGAACTGGGGGTTTGTCACGGGTGGCTCAAGTGATTTGGAAATGTGCTTGGGGTCGCTTAGTTAATCTGGGTATATGCTGTTGGCAGCTTAAATAATCTGGAAATGTGCTGCAAGCCACTGAAGTAATCTGGGAATGTGTCCCACTTAAATGATTTGATGATCATTCGTGGGCCACGTGTGTGTTTTGTTATTCAACATTAACACTTCAAGTGTCCCAATGCATTTTTTATAGATTACTAGCTTACCTGTCGCACGTTGCTGCAATCTCAGAAGAAAGGAAATTCAAGGAAATGAAGGAAAAAACTATGCCAGAAACCTTCGCGGAGTGTACTCAACAACTTCCCAAAGTTTCATGACGATTGGATGAATGGTGTAGTAATGCATAAAGGACAGACAGACAGACACATTCATTTTTATATATAGATTTTAGTGGCGCTCTTGATACATTTCCAGACTACTGAAGTGGTAAGCTGCATATTTTCAGACCATCCAAGTGACTTGTGGCACATTTCCAGATGACTCAAGCAGCCTGCGGCACACTTTAAGACCACCTGAATGACTTACGGCACATTTAAACTCAACATTTTGACGAGTGCGGGCCACTTCATTGATTTAAAAATGTGTCGCAGGCCACTCAATCACGTGATCTAGAACAGCGCCACAGATTATTTGTATGATCTGTAAATGTGCCATGGGTCACTCAAATAATCTGGGAATGTGCCTCAGGCCACTTAAATGATCAGGAAATTCGTTCCCAGGCCACTTAATTGAAGTAAGAATGTGGTGCGATGCCACTTAATTTATCTGTAAGTGTGCTGGAGCCACTTGATGCAAGCCACATCTAAGCCATGGGTTGATCACATGTATGCTTTAAAATAAGGGGCCGTTCAAGTATTACGTCCGCAAATTTTTAGCCATTAAAAACCTGGGTTCAGCTAGCAGCTAATCGGCTCGTTTCTTCCCCCTATAAAGGCAGATGTGGCCTGGGTTCTCTCCCGTAAAGCCGGGTTATCCTAGGAGCAGGTTTTCCGTGCCACGCGCAACGTGAATCAGCCAGCGCGACACACCCTCCACTCATCAATAAGAAAAGCAGTGTGACTTTTCCTACAGAGCACAATACAGCTCATGACAGCGCTTTATGTCGGGCATGATTGGCAGACTGCTTCTGAAGCAGTCAAATGCGTTGTGCACACCATGTTTTGCTGATGTTCTCTTCACTCTTGTGTTTTCTCTCCCTTCCCTTCAAACTGGAGCATGCAGCCTAACAGTAGCTGATGCCAGGATCATATACTATATAGCCGTCCTGACTTGATGCACCATGCTAGGAAAACACAAATGTGTAACGTGATTATGTAACACATTTCTGCCGACGTGAAATGATCCAGTTGTTTTCTCACGTGATGCAAAAAACCTACTCCTAGGAAAACCCGGCTTCAGGAATGAACGCTCGTTACAGGATTCCGGGAGAGAAATCTAGTCTTTCATGGAATCTCTCTTGTGCGTGTTGACAGAGCTTGTCCACCCCTCCTCCTTTTTTTGCCTTTATTTATGGCAACCAATCTGTGAAACAGATTTGCTTTATACACTGGACTTCAGTTTTTAGCAATTTGACTAAGGGCTGCGATAAAAAGACATGCTTGTCGTTGTCCCCTACTCCAGTAGAAGTGAAACATTTTTTTTTTTTTCAGTAGCAAGTTGTGAAGTATATAAAACACGTCAAAAATAGAGGGAAAGCAGTGACATTTTGCAGTTTCTCGGAATTTCTGTAGTGAGATATTGGCTGTAAACAAAAGGGAGGGAGGGATAAAATAGGAATGGTAGGAGAGAGAATTAAGGTAAAAAAAAAGACAATTATGGTGAAAATAGGAAAGAGGAGAACATTTCTGAAAAGTAAAAAAAATAGAAGCGCTGCGCGACCAGTGGCATTTCTTTTCTTTTTTTTTGGGACAGGGCACATTTAACAGATTTTCTTATAGACGCATTGTTTGAGAATAATTATCTTCACCTGAAAAGAAAGGATTGTTTTTTCAATCAGTCAAAAAATTCAGGATATATAAATTTTTTGGGGAATGGGAGATGAGGTAGAAATTCAGGAGACTTGGCAGCAATGTCATTTACGTCAAAATATGAACAACTGATGGCATTACCACTAAAATAGCACAAAACACACGTAACTCTGATTACATAAATACGTTAGGGTCACGCATGCACTCAGAACAGAAGTTCAGGTATGTAGAAATTCCCAAGAGGAATACTTATTATGTGCATGTACAGTAAAAAGTACTTACAGTAGAATGAAGATCAATGTCTTGCCTCATGCTCTCGAATATGCTTAGCAACATGTCCCTTGATAAAACTGGTTGCATCTTTTGGATCATAACGTGGAGTGCTTTGTATACATGGCAACGAAGCGTCCTGTAAAAATGAAAAGCAAGCATATTATCTATTTGAAAAAAAAAAAAAAAAAAAAAATTATACAGAGTCTTGTCCTTCTATTACAATGGGGGAACAAATTTTTTGTTGCATTTATAGGAGCACTTGATCTTACCTAATTCGAGTATGCCGATTTCAAATCTGAATTTAATTTTTTCCTGTAAGCTCTAGATTTTTTTTCAAAATAACATTTTTAGTTTTTTTTCTGAATTTATTTTTTCTGGCACTTTGCAGGCAAGAATTTGAGCTTATAATTTTTACGTTCCTGGACTTTACGAGTGAAATCCCGTTTGAAATCCGCCATCTATTTTTGTTCCAGATGCTTTGATGGCACACTTCCATCATCTTGAAATCATCTCCCTGTTCACTCCCTTACAGCCCCAAGATTGTTGGGGGAATTGATCAAGAGGACTAAACAGGAAATGTAGCTTTACACTCATGTTGTCCCTAAGCTCATGAAAAGCAATCAGCATTCTAGTAATCAGAATCTCAGTTATCTGCCTTTCTGTTACTAAGAAAATTTTGTATAACTGTCTTAAAAGACAGCCACACACACTGACTTCTTTTCATTCATCTTCGTGACAAATTAAGAATCACGCACAAGAGCACAAATTTTGAGGTCTCACTTGCTTTGATTCGCCATCAACATTCAATGACCCGACAAACTGCTTCATCAATCCAAGCTTGAGATGAAGTGGAGGAAAAACTAGTCAAAAGTTTAAAAAAAAAAGATCTCTCAGCTGACAATTGGTTCACTCACAATGCTTGTCATGTCTGCTTCCAGAGCTTTATGGACAGGCCACTCATTCTGGGTCTAGTGTGTGTCTCGCGCTTGGCTGCCCCACATGTAAAGAAAGCATGGAAATTTTGTGATCCTTTCTGTTGGCCAAGTAGGATGTTAACCATTTTCAGGTCTATTCAAGTGATCTAATTATATACAACTAATCTGCAAGAACTAAGCTAATGTAAGTCGTTAGTCGATAGCCCAGGACCCTTGGCCATGTATCAGTATAGCTACAGGGTGTGAAGTTAAGTCCTTGGGCACCCTTCATCTTTTGATCTGTTGATTATAGGAGCATACTTTCAGTAAGAAAATTTATCCAAATAACAAGTTCATCTAAGATATGTCCAGACCTGCCAACCTTGAAAAGGCAAAAGTCCTTTACAAATCCTGCAAGCATACGGTAACTTCCTGTGCATAATCCGCAGAGTAAAAGTGAAAATAAAGAATCAAATGTAAAATATGGGTATATTTTTATAGGGTAATAGACTGTGTGCATGGATGCAACATTTAGTAGAAGCAACATTTTCTCTGAAAATCAAATACTTTCCTTAAATTTCTCAAGATTTCATTAAGGGATTTATGCATGTAGATTAAAGAACATTTTTTGTTCTCAAAGTAGTGGAATGCCAATGCACAACTTATTGCAGCAACCTGTTTTTTGCATGTTTGAAATATTTATGGGTATAAAATATTTATTCTAGAACTCTATTAAATTAAATATGATAATTGGATTATTTTATCTTCCGTGTTAACTTTGATGCTACATCACAATCACATTTGAAAAGTATTTACCATTGAAAATCTACATTTAATAACCAACACAAAAACAAAACTATATACAAGTTATTAACAAATGGGACTAAGTTTTATGCAATGTATTTGTTGTGGAACATCTAGCCCTTCTCAAAAACTCAATGTTAAACTTTTGTTCAAAACATGGTGCTTGTTGGTTAGATTTGACTACCAATAGATTTTCCAATGCTTCTTTTGCCATGGTTGACTTAAACTGAGTGTTTGTCTTTGCAACATAACTAAAACTTCTCTCATATTGGGCATTGCTGTGAGGAATTTTTAGGATGAGCAGCATCAAGCTTGACACTCTCTTGTATTTTAATGCACCATTATTACTTCTGAGTTCATCTATCAATCTCCATTAAATGTCAGCTCATTCTTTCTACTTTGAGAATTTCATCTGGAATTTTTTCATGCTGTAGATGGCAAAATTCAGACTGGATAATGTCGTAGGCCTCATCTACATGTGAAATTTCAATTGCTCTTAAGATAAACTGATGAATATTTTTTCATAATAAAAACATGTTTTTTACAAAATGAAGATTTCTCTACTAAATCTATGTCAGCCACTTCAGCATTAATAAACACTTCACTTAATGATCAATAGGGAACTTATGAGTCATGAAATTACAAGTAGCAACGTAAAATTTTCTGATATAAGAATAAAACTTCTTTTTGTGAATCTTCCAAAAGCAAAACCATTTTTTCTGAAGACCTACCCATCATTAAATCTGCATCAGATTTTTGGTTTTCAACCGAATCATATTTGATACTCTTAATTGAAGATGCAGTTTTCATGACAGATGGCAAAACAAATTTTGACAATATACCCTCCAAGAGATGCAGGAGAATTGGTCTGGCCTTGGGGATAATGGGCTTATTTGATTGTAACAGTAAATTTGTTTTATTGAAAGATGGCAAAATAAATGTCAGAAATGAACAAATTGCTCTATTTACATCTATTTGACAAACAAAAATTCTTTCTTCCCGTGTCAATACAGAAGACATTTTGTTCTGGGACTCTTTTGGTTTCATTTCAGACACTGGATTTTATAACAACATTTCCAATAGTTTTTTCATTTGTTCTTTTCTTACAGCAATTCGTTATATTCCCACTGACTTTTGAGATGGCAGAATGTTTAGGGGTATCTGCCTTATTCTGTTTTAGTTCCTCCTTGAAATATGGCAGTAATTCTTCCCATTGCTCCAACAATCTTGCCAACCATTTGTTTAAGGAGAGCCACATTGTTGTTACATGTTTAAGTATTTTCCTAGTTTCTTTGCTACACAAATTTTGAAACTTCTCTCTTTGCTTGGGGGTCCTTGAAAATTATAAAAAATATCAATAAGATATTCTTCTATGTTTCCTGGGAGACATTCTGCTCCCCTTTTCAGCAGCCAAATGAATGGGATGACACGGGCAACCTACAACAGCTAAATGGTCAATATTTTTTTTTAAAAACGCTGCCACACACAATTATATTTGTCCACCATAACCAGTACATTGTCTGCACTTAAAGCAATACAATGTCCTTAAAGAATAATGGAATATTCTTTTCTTCCAAAGAGCTGATTATCAATTAGAAGATCCAAATTTTCAATCCGACTACTTTTGGAACTGAATACTGTCACAATAAGTGGGTAGTACTTCTCAAACTTGTATATTGCTGCCGTCAGTCGAAAAAAAAAATGGGCCTTTCTGCATGAAATGGATCAATTATATATTTTCGAAACGTTCCCCATTTCTACAACAGTGCACAATGTTTTCATTCTTGAACATGTATATTTTTGGCAATTTTATTATCTGGAAACATTTTCTTAAAAAGCATACTAGCATGCTCAGCACAAGATAATGGTAAATTATGTTCCACAATGAACGATGTAAATAAACACTAAGCATGGATAACGGCAGCAAAAGGCAAACCGCTTTAAGCAAAATTTGATTTTTTGTTACTTTCCGCAATCTTACAATTGTTCATATGCTTCTGTGTGTGAACATGTTTTACATCATCTGCTTTGCCTTTGTGTGTTACAGCAAAATCACATCTACAAATGGAGCAGAAGGCAAACTGCTGTCCCTTCCTTGATTTGATTATACAAGGATTACCTGCTGTGAAACATTTCTTGAAAAAACACTGATATTTCCGACCAGCCATTATGCGCTCAAAACATCGTACAAAATAAAATTCTGATAGACTTATGCAGGGCTATCAGCTGTGCATACAAAGAAAAGCTTACAAAACGTATAGTTTATATTCACAGGTTTGAACGGCTTTGACACGCTTCAAAATTTTGTTACCATCTAGAAAAATATTACCATGAAGGTACAGTGAAGCACAGCCGGCCCATCAACATTGTACGACATTGTCACAAGTGCCCTCTATGGTATTGAAATTATTTGGAATATAGATGCTTCCATAGAAAATTAGATTCGATTTTTCCATAGAAAAAAAATTTGTTCAAAGATCAGTATACCCAAAGAATATTTTGATTTAGTAATTAAATCAAATTTTATTAATAAGAATTAATTTCATTTAATAAGAATTTTATTTCACACGAAAAATATATATAATTTGATTTTTTTATCTTTCTACAATTTTTTTCTCATCAAATTCCGCAATATGTAATTAAAATCCACAAACACTGTAAACGTTTCAAAAATCTGGCATTGCCGGAGAGTTGGCAGGTCTGTATGTCATTTATTTTACTAGGAGCAGCGTAAATATAGATACAAAATTTAATTTTCTTTACGGTTCCCCTTGTCCTCCAACTTCTAATTAGAAAGGTGTTGCCCTGTCTCTTCCGATTCCAACAAAAAAAAATTCAGCGTTTCTAAGTACAATATTCACTGAAACATTCAAACTGGAAAAACAGAGGAAATTTGGGGAAAAAACAGCTTTAAACGCAGGTAAAATGGTTTTTCCAATGGATTCCCACATGGAATTTGTAGGCCCACATGATTCTTGAAATTATTTTCTTCCAAGAGCATCTAACAAGTCATTCAAACATCCCCTCCCATAAAAGTGCAGAGGGCCACCATGGATCCATGAACAATCACGGTCAAGAATCCATGATCAATAGCACAGCACGAAATGGGAAACTTCTCCGAATTTCACACAAGTATGAGGGACTATTTTGGAAGCTTCTGAATCAGCATTACTATTATCCAACAGTTGTCGTTTGAAACTTTTTGGCTAGGTTTCTTTTTTGAAATATCCACCATCACACTTCATAGTTTCCAGTGATGCACTAGCTCTTCAAACATCATGTTAGTTTTCTGAGGGTCTGCATAGCCTGGTGAACAGAGCAGCTTCCATCAAAATTTTCGAAGAAATATAAAAAAGAAATTTATAATAAATAAAACTGAAAAAAAAAAAAAAGTAATGAAACTGTTTGTGTCTATATTAAATGATTTGAAACAGAAAATGCCCTCTGATTCCACCATGCCCTTCTCGCCAAAGCAGCATAAACAGGGAACTACAGAGGCCTACTTCCAAGTAAATTGATAATGAATTCCTTGTGACTATAGATCAGGAACACACACACACATACAAATAAAAGCATAACTTTGGAGATACGATACAATGGATGTCACTGAGAAGACATCCATTAAAAATTAAAATTCCAAGGGGTAATACTAAATTTTATAGCTTCCGATGCAGGGCGGAATGAGTATGAAACAGATTGCCACCGGATCTCATGTGTTCATTCACACATCACAGTTTTTGTTATTCTCTCAGCGCTTTTGATCTCTCATCTTTTTTAATATATGCCATGAATTTTAATTCATCATACTGAAATTTATTAGTGTATTTTAATGAATGTTATGTTCAGTTTTTTCCATTTTTTCAACCTATTAACAGGTGTCATCTTTTTATGTATTTTTTCCTCTTTGTTTGCATTTCTTGTGTGTAATCGTTTTTATCTGATATATTGCTGCTTTTCCTCATCAGTTTATTGATTACTTTAATTTGAAATGACATACAATATTATTTTTTTAATTTATCATATATTGAATGTTATTTGTGTATATACATGTTTATTTTATTGTTTGTTATGCATTCAGTGATTTTTTTAACCTATTTATTAGTCTCATCTTTTATGCATTTCCTTTTTGCACATGTTAGTTGTGTGGTTATTATTTTTTTTCAAACCGAGCACAACTCAGGTCTATCACCATTTATGGGCAATTTACTACCTAGTGAATTGTGTCGGAGGTGTAACCGTGTGTGTACCTAACAGTCTTAGTGCATATGTAGTGTTGTGTTTAATTTTTCAGTGCTGCCATCTATATTTCAGAAGGGAAGTGAGTGATGTGTTATTATTGAATTACATTTGTGCTGTTTGTAGGTCTGTTGCTCTCTGTGGTGAGGCTTTTTAATGGGGTGATCGGCTCACATTCGTGCCTTGAAGTTGGGAACCACAGAAAACCAACTTCAGCCGACCACCACTATAGCCCCGGTGGGGTTCGAACCCGGGTCCTTGCAACGCGAGTCCATCACTATGACCACTCGACCACCATAGCGGCCTGTGTGATTAATTTATTGTTTTTACTGATATTCCCAGCCTTTTCCTTCCAATTTCATTGTGTATAGTGCACATAGCGAAGTAAAGTAAGAGCCTACTGGCTTTCCACAGGTTAAAATACAAAATAAAAATATGTTACATTGGTTGATGCTTCAAATTAAAGAAAAACACCCACCACTAAATAACTTGACTATTTCTGGCCCTTGTATTAATGCATTAACCTCATTTGTATACATGGAAGAAACTTAAATAAATTTCAAGATAAAGAAGATTTAAATCAATTTTATGTTCGTTGCATTGAACATCCACAATGCGATCATTCACCCATTATCTACCTGCTTGTCTTCTCAGTGTAATGCTTTGTGTTCTTGGTTCCAAAGCTTGCAAAACTCAGCAGGTTTTCCAGCATAACTGCAATCTGTGCAGCATCCCGTATCAGATACCGATGAAACCTGTAAAAGGAAGAGTACAGGTAAATAAATTAAAAGCTATACTGGACTTAGTATTCTTGATCAACAAATTGCAAAAACAAAGCAATCATCTGAAACTGGCTCATAAATTTAATTAGAGATTTGTTCGATTGACTTGGTAACTGAGAATAATACACCTATTCTACAGACAGAAAGTTCTATCAACTCAATACAAACCTGGTTGATATTCCCTATTACTTGATTATCTTCACAAAAAAAAGTAAAATGAAGCTGTTTTGATTAATCAATCAATTGTTAATAGAGTTTAAAATTTTTTGTTAAATTTATAAATTTGGGTGAATTCAAAATTAAAAATGATTTTATTCAACACGATCGGTTAGGTCATTTGAATTATGTTTGTGTATAGAACATTTTAATGGAAAAGTTTATAAGTTAATAAAAAAATAAACATATTAGATGGGGGAAGAAATGGATGAACGTGTCCAGCAAGGATTGTCACTGACAAATCTGTATACTCCTAAATACTGATAAAATTTTCATCATGGAATGTCCAAATGCAAGTCAAAACAAGGAAAATTATGTGATTTCTGTTTAAAATTGAATTCATTCAAACTTATTGCTTCCATTAACATGTACCATATTCTTGGAGCATCAGCTCCCATCAAAACACCATTTCAAAGTAAAACACCCTTCAAGATATTTATAATCAGTAAAACCTACCATAAAGAAAAATGTAAATAAAGAAACTTCTATGGAAGTTATACTAGAAATTGACTGTTTCATTATCATAAAATCTAACAATTTACATGCTGCCTATTAAATGTAAATGGATACCTATGAGCACTGAGTATGTAAAGTTCCATGTTAACCCTTTACTGCGCACTACCCTTTAAAGTTGGAATTTCAACAAAAGAAGTTGTAGGCTGTCTACTTAGGCCTAAAGGAGTATGCAGGTATAATTTTGTAAAGATTGCACTTACCATTTTGATTCTGTGGGTGATCCATAAGTGTGCCACCAGAGCTCGGAAAAGTGTGTATAAGTGAGTATCGCAATGAAGCGCGTAAATGAGTAGAAGCTTTAGCGTATAAATGACAAAACACTATTATACCTGTGTAGCAGATTTAGCATGACCAAGGGTGCACCACAAGGAACCCTGCTACTCTACATTCTCCCCTTCAAAAAATTCTTGTGTATGATTTTTTACAAAATAAGAGATAAATATTTACAGTTCCTATGTATATATATATATATATATATATATAAAGTCCTACGTGCAAAAATATTTAGTCAGTCAATTCTTTTGGTTTCAAGAAATTTTTCGAAGGTCCAGGAGCGTATTCCTCAGTATCATTGCTATCCGCATTTTCAGATTTGCTACCCAAAGGTAATTCTTCAAGCACTTTCAGTGCTTCGGGAAGTCTTAGCAGACCCCTCCGCACCATTTACAGAACGATTAATAATTAATAAAAAACTAACTACAATTGTATTTACAATGAAGAAAAAATAAGCTATGTATATATACCAAAAAAAAAAATTCAAATTATCTACACAATTATATAAACCATACGGTAGCGAAACTCAACAGCGAGAGCAAAATAATTTGTGCAGCTCTAAGTAAAGATGACTCGAGTTACTGATAAAATCAAACCTCCCCACAAAATTCCAGAGGATCACATTTCCTACAAATGAAATATATATTTCTGGTTTTTTTTTAATAGACAACCAACCCTCCCTTGCAGCATCTGATATAGCTTAACTTCATTCCCCCAAACAGAAAACAAACACAGATGTGCCATCGCGTGCGGTTGTGTAGTATGATAAGAGCTGGTGGCGCAGTGTTCCAGTTGATGAGACACCTTATTTTATTCAACGATTCTTCGTATGTTTCCCGTGTAAAAAATTAAAAATAATATAGAATAAATAGTTTAAAGTACAGCCACCGATATAACAAATTTTTATTCAAGCAACCTTTTTGTATCACAAAAAATATAAAAAATTTCTTGTAAATACGAGGATTTTAAATAGCACGTCACAGCTGAATATTATGGATTGCCTTATGTGGTAGTGCTATCTAGATTGAAAAGGAAAATTCAAAGTAAGTGGTACAAACACCTCTTTTTATCCATTTATAATTGAATTTAATGGTTTGAGAAGCTAGTCAAGTTGGGTGTTCTATGCAGTGGAACACTGAACAAAGGATTAAACAATATTAGGTAATATGATTAATAGAGAAAAATAAAAGTTAAGAAATCATACTTCGCAATCAAGCTCTCCACAAGAAGCAATGATGCTATCTGTATATTTGGCAGTACATTGAAATCGAAAAACTTCAGCTCTTCATTATTGGTATTAGAGGGCTGCAAAATAAAAATTTGAGCATTACTATTTATGTTTACGTGGCCCCATCTTATTCCTTTCCGTGAATATCAGAAAATTAGTCAGGGTAACATCAAGGATCAATACACCAAGGACCAAACGTTCTCAAGTACATTATAACATGTTAACCTGCACACACTAAGAAACAATTGGAGGTTCACAAATTTTAAAGCCATTGAAAAAGTTTGAATTTTTTTTTCAGATTTCATTAGGACGTATTTACATGGGCTCTCATGTCCCGACCTCTGTTCGCTGTGGTTTCGCTTTGTATGCCCGAGTAGAGAAGTGGTAAGATGCTCGTCTTTCACTATGAAGGTTACCATCAAGGTCCATGGGTTCAAATCCGGGCATAGGACATCAGAAGCAAGTTCTTTACTTACTGAGCCTGGGGTGACCACTGATGGATTGAGCCTTCATTTCCCACCCAACTCCACCAATTGGAAATTGCCATATGGCAGACCCGAGTTGGTGTACGGTAAAGTAGAGATTTCACTTTGCAAATTTGCCATACTCTTTCTCTCCCCCTCCACACACAAACATTCTATTCTGAAAGAAGCCTTGGCTATACAAATCCCGAGATACAACACTAGTCCCTCTCCCAAATCCCTTGTTGGCGAAGCCTTCCAAGTTTGATATTCACCTAGTGTGCGTTGTTTGGTTCGGCAAAGAAATATTTTCGAAAGCTGTATGCATGGATGGGAAATTCAACCAAACCACTCCAGGACAATGAGCACGTGTAAATACACTTTTAGACTTGGACAGTTGAAATGAACTCACAATTCAGAAAGTGAGGATGGTAGTTGATAGCAACAAAGATATGATTTTACTTTCCTCCTAGGGCCACCTAAACATAATAGATAGGCCAGATTCAGATTGATTTAAATCATTTTTTCTCCCATTTCACCCGCCTGATTTTTTTCATTTATTTTCAGAACATGCCTATATTCATAAAAATAATTTTGAAAGTGGGAGCAAAACCCTCGATTATATTTTTCCTTTTGAAAACCGTCAATTTAGGGGGGGGGGGACAGAACCATTAACTGCATTAGTGTCTGAAATGGTTTTTATTTTTTTCTAAATTAAAAACCTCACATTTCCTGAAAACAAAGCTGAATAATGCAGACGTGTCAAATTTTGGAATCCCGAAATCCGGAGATCCTCCTGAGCGGCCCCCCTCCCGGCATTCATAGACTCACCCAAAAAAATATATAAATTAAGAAAAAGTTCCATTCCTTCCCCCCCCCCCAAAAGGCAGGTTCAGCATTGCCCCTGAGCAGAATATAATTCCATATCAGTCTTTCCATGCAGAATAGAGAAATCACATCTATATACTGTTCATAAAACATAAGTGTTTTCTTTTGTGGATGTTATCAGTGATTGATAATCTTGGGTATATGAACTCTTAAAAGCTTTATATTTAGCTTCATATAGCTTAAAGTTTCTTATTTTCTTTCTGAAGACAGATTTGATCGGAGGAAACAATTTAAAAACTTCAAAATACAAAGCTGCTGACGAAAAAAATTGTGTTTACAGCACGGCTGTTAATGGAATACAATAATGATTAAACAGGAATTTCAGCAACCAAGGTCATGCCCCTGATAAATGATTGCCAATAAAAGCTACGTAAACAAAGTCACAGTTGCTTAAATGCGGTCAGAAAGACTTCTTTTTATGGCTGCTCGATGGAAATGACCAGAGCTGTCCTCTATGGGTGTTTTCCCTAATGACGATGGCAGTCACTGTCGTCACGACAATGTGAAAACTCCAGTAAAATCTAATTTTCTGCCAAAATCCAGAGAGCAGGTGGCAGGATGAAAAATTCGGAGTCTCCCGCCTGAATCCGGAGAGCTGGCAGGTCTGATAATGTAATTAATAATATATTTGAGGGCATTGCCAGTAAAACATTAATGACATTTTGTCACAAATGTGAAAAAAAAACCAAAGGAATGAAACTTCATTACCAGTAAACTTTTTTTACAAGCATTTTCTGAAAAACTATGGGAAAATAACAAATTTATACAACTTGCTAAGCACTTAAAAACAATGTTACAGCCTGGAAATTATGTTACCCTGTAGTTCACTGGAATTTGTACGAACTTCAGGAAAGATTCCACGGGTATCTCAACGGGGACTTTAGAAAACCTGAAAATAAAAAAGAAACTGTCTTCAACAGCTTGTAAAATTGATTTTGTAAATTATGTTAGAAATCTACATTCAGCAACAAGCAAAATCATCATAAATATATATAAATTTTCTGGAAATCAAAGAAAAAAAACTGATGTTGTTATAGATCGTATCCCCTCAAAGTGAGTAAAGACACGAAGATAAAACTCTGGGTGCATCCAACTTATTTACAGAACAATGTACACTAATCCAAGAAGCAATTCAATTAAAAATAGTGATACAATGCAATAATAAGAAAACAGGTAAGTTGGTTTCTTTCTCTTGTGCAATTTCTGATTTGGGAGTACCCTCATATTCACACAAGAGAAATATCTTGAACCATCCTGTCAAATTCAGTTTCTTCCTGTAACATCGCCAACCTTCTTCACATTATGAAGGACATCAAAACATCTTTTTCACCTAACTTGCTGAATTCATCCCTAGCTTGATATGATTTACAGAAAAATGTATTTTTTGAAAATAACTGTTGATTTTACATTATACAGCACTATTAACATAAATAGTGCCAATAATGCCAAAATACAGTAAAACCTCTCTCAGGCCTAGAAGTGGAAATTTGAGAAAAAAGAGTAGGAGAAATAGAAAAACCATTGACAAAAAATAGGAAAACAATAGGAGGGAAAAAACTGAATTCCCAAATTATCGTGGCATTTAAAAATGTTGTGCCGTTGAGATTCACACCTTATATATTTTAATTATATTATTATATATTGATATTTTAAGAAACTCAAGTTCTAACAAATTTAAAAATCTTTCATTTCCACAGAATGTGGTATCGAAAACAATGTAAACAGCGAAACTAAAAATAAATTAATAAAATTTGTACTCTTACTTTAAAAGTCCAATTAATGATAGTGATCCATTTTCCCCCCATGCTTTTCATAGAAAGAAAAAACCTGTCTAGGTGCCATAGAAATGTAACACATGCATGTGCAGCACGGGCCGAATGTGGCCCCCGGAGTAATCTGTTCCCACAGCTTCAAACCTAATTTTGCAAAAAATGAACTAAGCGACACATTTCCAGATCATTCAAGAGAACCAACAGCAGCTTCAGGTCATTCAAGTGGCTCGCGTCACAGTTCCAGATTACTCGCATTACCCAAGCTGCTGTTCCATTTCACTTAAGTGACCTGTGGCACATTCCTAGACCACTAGAGTAACCTGCAATATTGTTCATCTACACTTAAGTGATTCGCGGCAGAGTTCTAGACCACTCCAAGTGACCCGTGTACATTTACATGTCATTCAAGTAACCCGTGGCACAGTTCCAGAACACTCAATCGACCCATGAAACTTTTAAAGATCACTCAAGTAACCTGCACCACAGTTCTACAGTCTTTAAATGTGCTGCGGTACATTCCCGTGACCCGCAGAAAATTTACAGATCACTGTGACAGTTTCACAGTACTCAATTGACTCAGAAATATTTACAGGTCAGCTTCAGTGACCTGCGACACATTTCAAAATCAATGAAATGGCCCACACTCTACTGGATGTTGAACACCCTTGATGCAACACCTCCTGGAGTTACACTATATCTGAAGGATACAACGATTAGAATGGCCTGCATATGTTTATGAATGTCTGGTTTATTTCCAGAGACACATTTTCTTAAAACACACATGCTAACCTGTGGCACTCGACTTCCCATGTGGTCCAGAACAAATAACAAAACTACACAAGTGGCCCACAAAAAAGTGGCTGGAGACACATTTGATCATTTGAGTGGCCCTCTGCATGCTTCGAAATCACTTGAGTCGCTCGCAGAACACAGATCACCTAATGGGCTAATACATTAACACTTCAAGTGGCAAAATGCATTTTTTATAGATTGCTAGGTAGCGCGTTGCTGCGATCTCAGAAGAAAGGAAATTCAAGGAAATGAAGGAAAGGAAAAAAAAAACACTATGCCAGAAACCTTCGCGGGAGTGTACTCAACAACTTCCCATAGTTTGATGGCAGCGATTGGATGAATAGTGTAGTAATGCATAAAAGACAAACAGGCATACATGTGTTTTTTTATATGTAGATTTTAGTGACGCTCCTGACACATTTACAGACCACTAAAGTGGCCCGCTACGCACTTTCAGATCATTCAAGTGACTTGTGGCACATTTCCTGATGACTCAAGCGGCCTGCGGCACACTTTCAGACCATCTGAATGACTCGCGGCACATTTCAACTTAACTCAATCTTTTGAAGAGTGTGGGGCCACTTCATTGATTTGAAAACATGCCGCAGGCCACTTCATTGATTTGAAAACGTGTCGCATTGGTGCGGCCACCAGTGCGGTTCTACATAACTCAAGTTATCTGCGGCACATTCCCAGCTTACTCAAGTGATCCGCGGCATAATCACTTGTATGATGCGCGGCACAGGTCCAGAGCACTTAAGCGGCCGCTACACATTCCCAGATCACTTGGATCTACTAAGATTTAGAGACCACTAAAGTGGCTCTGTAGGGGACTCAATAGGGAAAATGTTAGTTCAGGTACCCACAAACTAATGAAAAGTTTTATTCGTTTTTCGTGCACCGAGTAAGACGTCATTAAGAAAATTTCATATTTTTATAAAGGGTGGTTGATGATGTAAGCATCGTCCAAACCCTTCCCCCCTCCGTCATCAAAAGTCAGCAAATCAGAAATCCCCAACGATGTTGACGTAATACTTGCATAACCCCTAACATAAAGATACCCGAAAGTTATTTTCTGAAGGTTAGAAAAAAGGGGATTTCGTCTCCGCCCCCCCCCCTGTAAAACCAGACGTGGCTCGGGCTCTGTAACCTCAAGCCGGGTATTCCTAGAAGCAGGTTTTCTGTGCTGCACGCAACGTGAATCACCTAGCATGCCATGCCGTAAATTGACCAATAAGAAAAGCAGTACAACTGTTTTCCTACAGAGCGCAATACGGCTCATGACAGCGCTTTACGTCGGCATGATTGGCAAACTGCTTCTGGAGGAGTTAAGCGCCGTGTGTGTGCCGCACGTTTCAGCAATCTTTTTATATTTTCGTGTTGTTCTATTTCCCTTCCCTTCAAACCGGAGCATAAAGCCGATAGAATAGCTGACGTCAGGGTCATATACTATATAGAAGTCCTGACTGATGCACCAAGCTTGGAAAACACATGATTATATACCACATTTCTGCCGATGCGAAATGATCCTGTTCGGTTCACGCAGCGCAAAAAGCCTACTTCTAGGAAAACCGGCTTCAGGGATGAACGCTCGTTACGAGATCCCAGGAAAGAGTAGTCATAGTCTATAGTCTCATGGAATCTCATGTGGGGATGAATAGAGCCTGTTCTTCCCTCCTTTTTCTGCCTTCGTATTTACGGCAACCAATCTACGAAACAGATTCGCTTTCCCCACCGAGTTTTTAGCACTTTGACTACAGCGCGGTGGCGAAAAGATACGCCTGTCCCCGTCCCCTCTCCAATGGGACTGAATTTTTTTTCTTTCTTCTCTTTTTTAGTAGTGAGTTGTGATGCGAATAAAACACGCCAAAAAGGGAGGGAAAGCAGTGACATTTTGCAGTTTCTCGGAATTTTTGTAGTGAGATTTTGGCTGTCAACAAAAGGGAGGGAGGGATAAAATAGGAATAGTAGGAGAGAATTGCGGGGTAAAAAAGGATGATTGCAGCAAAAATAGGAGGACATTTCTAAAAAATAGGAAAAATAGGAGCGCTGCGAGGTCTGCTATCTTTTGTTGTCACTGGCGGGACAAAAAATTTTGTTCGTAAAAGAGGGGGTGGCCGTTAAAGAGTTTTACTATAAATGATTTCATAACAATAGTGTATGTCTCTTATTAGTAGACCTGCACCCACTCAAAAGTCTGATGTGTTTTTTAATGCTTCAGGAATAATACTGTAAACAAAGCTCAAACTTGGAGGGAGGGGGGGGGGGGGAATATGGTATTTGTAGACTAAAGCTGGTGTCGGTTGTGCATATGATGTAAAATAAAATGATTTTCAGTACATCTTCCTGTAAATTCTCGTTTATACAATTTTGAAGCTGTTCATTCAAGTTTTTAGTCTTTTTTTTCCTTTTTTTATAGCCTCATTGGTATTTAAAGCTATATCTGGAACAAATTAAACTATTTTCTATAGATACCTATGGGAAATCATGTTTCAGCTAACGTACATAATACCGGAATGAATCATCTTTGTTAGCCAAAGTATCACTGTTCTACAGCATTAATGTAGTGGTTTTTTTTTACTGTAGATCAAGAATTTATCTTTGCCCAAAATATCAAACAATAAACACAAATATAAATTCCAAAATATATTCTTATACGTACCCTAACATCTTTACGATACATATCACGATGGCCTTGTAGACAAACGAGTCATTGACTATAGCCATCATGTCAGCGGCATCGGAGTTTGTTGCCATCGATATCGCATCATTCGTTTCTGGAAAATAAAAATAAACAAGCGGAAATGACACACATTCCAATGTCTGCATGTGAATTTTCTCCTCTGCCATCAAAAATCTATAAAGAAAATCATACTATTTTATACAGTGAAACTTGTAACAAGAAAACAAAAAACTTCCGAAACAAAACGTCAAGAGAATGAAATAATATTCCATTTTAGACAGATTTCAGTTTTATAAAGATGCAAAGCAAAGCACTCATCATTGAACAGGCTATCTTCTGATTCAGTTTAAGAGGTTTCCATCTCATAGAGCAACTGGGGAGGAGAAGGCAGGTCTGGTGCCCTAGGTGCTGGACCAGAGGGGGTGCAAAATTCACACTTTAACCTTTCCTTCAATATTACATGGGGGAGCCAAAATGTGTGCTGGGCCCCAGCTGACCAAACTTATTAATTATGGCTCTGAATACAGCAGTGGTTCTCAACCTTTGCGAGCCTGCATCCTGGTTTCATTCATTTTTGTGAGTGGAAAGCCCGGTCACATATACGACCAACGGAAAATGAATGAGTTAAAATGGAACAGCTAATCACTCGCAGCCTTGTGTGAATGACATCAGGGCCTCACGGTTGAGAAACAGTGTGATACAGTGCCACTCTTAGACAGATTTCACTGTATTACAAGTTATGCCAGAAAGAAAAAAGTTATTTCGGGAGCTAAATAATAAATGAGCCTGGGATTTCATTTTTGTGGTGCAAGGACTACATTCTGGTTATGCAGCACAGAGAACTAAATGAGTATCAAGAACCATAAGTTGAAAGTAGAAAGACATAAGGTACAAAAACTTGCAAATTTTCAATACAGTCAAAAAAATAGGGGGGGGGGAGAGAATGCAACACAATAAAGTACCAATTGCTAATGTGTATTACCTGTGTTGAACCACGGGTATAGTTTAATCCAAGTCTCTTGAAGGCAACTGGCCAAATGTTCGATAACTTCACGCCATGAATTCTTGTAATGAGCCAAAGAAGGACTTGGATGGTTTATCATTGGTAGTTTAGAAATGCAAGCTGCCAGAGCCTAAAAATACAACACACAAAACAGAAATTAAAATCTCACAGAAATCTCACTTCAAAAACAAGTCAATTACGGTAGAATCTCTATCTCAAATCTGACGGGAAAATTTCCGAGAAATAGAATTTTTACTTAAAGAAAAAATGAGCAAAATGGCAAAAATTTTGAATGAGAAAATTAAAATAGATTTCACTTATGACTACAAATGTGATGCATGGCTTCTATTTTTCTCCCAACTCCAACTGGTATCTCAATTTTTGACCCGGTGACTTCCGTCGCATTATTTAACTCCTAAATTGCTTGCATCATGTATTGATGATGAGCAGTGCTGAAATTGGGGGGGGGGGGGAAAGCAGGCAGGTCTGATGACCCGGCACTGCACCAGAGGGGTGCAAATTTCAACCTTCAACATAATGAGAAAGTGCCAAAATGTGTGCTTGCCCAAGCTGACCAAGCAGACTAGATGCAGCACTGATGATGAGAGTAGTAGCCTGCTCAATAACTTTCTGATTAACTTATGACACAGGAAAAAACATTTTTTCTTGTGCATACAGAAAGGCATGTTTCCAACTATTTTGCAGCCAACAGAGTTATGTTAAAATCACACTTTCACTTCACATATATCACCTCTATTTTATAAGTATCATGCAGCTATGAGTGACAATATCCATTTTCATGGCGAATTAACAATCCATCTGAAATTTGCATTCTCAGTTTCTCCAGGTCTGGAAGAAAATCAGATGCCTCCAAAATTGCAAAAATTTTCCTCTCTATTACTATCTACTATCACCATATTTAGACTTCTGAGATGGAGAAGTTTTTAAATAAATCCTTTTGCAAGTGAGAGAGAGGTGAAAATGCATTTACTTAGTACAAACAATTCTGGGTATTTCCCCCCCCCCCGATATACAGTAGAACCACTCTGACAAGGACTTTTTGGGACCTAGGTGATTCCCGAGATTGTGGATCAATAAATATTTTTATATTTAAAGCAGCAAAGGTGTGTCTTTGAACATTATGACTCATATTTTATTTTGGAAGAAAATTAATATACACATATAATAACAGACAATTTAATTTTAAACCATAGTTTTTAATTTACATACCGTTATATATATATGGAAAAAAATCACTAAAGTCACTCTTCAAACATTTTTTGCAGGCATTGCTTGGATGAAAAAAAAATTTTTTTTTCATTCTCGATCATAAACATTTTCCTATTCAATATTTTTCACACAACATTATTAATGGTGTTATGCTTTCTAGCTTTTCCAAAAGTTCATCTTTTCTCACACCTATTTAAAGCAATGTGTCGTTGTTTGCAGCTTGTACCTACCCCATCACTTAAAGTTTGCTGCATGTTTGGAAATTCACTTATATAATCACTGAAAATAAAAACGCTGGGCAAGTTCTAAAACACTAAGGTTAACTGTACAGCTTGGGGAAATGTAATGAAAAGGTTCTCATGTTCAACGTTTATATTCTGACCAATAACATTCATTAATACATGTAGGTATCACCATTGTTTTCACCTGGGCTGCAACTAGAGGAAGGAAGAGAGTCTCATGCCCCAGGCACTGAGTTTACTTCCCCCCTTAAAGTATGGGGAAGGGGGGGAGACACTGAAATAGACAGTGGTTATCAGGGGGGACAGAGTAAATATTGGTTTCTAGTTGCAACCTTGCTTTCCCCTTTTTCCACAAGCCCAGGAACTGCATTAAACGCCAGCAATTAGGGGTCTATCCAGACCACTTTTGTAGGGTCCTGTTTTTGTAAAAAAAATTTCCTTACTTTTTTGAAACGGGTCATTAATTTTGTGAAAAATAAGTTATTTTGATTACGTCTTTTATATATGTCTCCAAAAACTCCACCCGTCACCTCAGACATCTCTGCTTCCAAATCGACATCGTTCTTGTACTCTCGTATGCCTGTGAAATATGGGACCCCCATACTCTCTAAAATAGATATAGATTATAATCTATTCAAAATAAATCTGCCCACTTCATTCTTAACTGTTAGTCATCCTCTACCTCCATCACTTAACTCAAGTGCCAACTCAATATGCAACCACTTTTCACCCCCCAACCCTCTCGATTCACTTTCCTTTCCAAAATCCTTCATGGGCATTTTCATATCAACACTTAAAATTTTCTAACTCCAGCTTCATACTTTTCAAAAAGAATTAACCATTCACAAAAATTGAAACCCATCTGTGCATCCAGATTGTTTCAAATTTAATTCCTTTCCTCGAACAATAACCGACTGGAACAATCTCCCATCAAACATTATTGATTGTACAACAGTTTCCGATTTCCTTTGTAACATCAATTGTCTCTGTTAAACTTCACTGCATTCCCTTGTATAGACCTCGGCCAAGCAATGTTGTATAAGAAATAAATAATTTGTTGGAAGAAACTGTTCTGAAGAAACCTGGTTCCAGAGGTTAAACAACACCATTCACGTTAAGTAGTACATAATTTTGATGCATTCCGGCTGATGAATGTTAAAATAGACATTAAATCAACAAAAAAACTGCACAAATTATAATTTTGAATTCTTTCTTTCAATGGTTAACTGGTCAATTTTTTGGAACTGAGTTGGTAACTTCCAACATGGGAAGTAAATTAAATTCTGACTCAATATTTCAACATACAAAAGGGTGCCATTTTTAAAGAAAGTACTGTATATACTCGTGTATAAGCTGAGTTTTGTGGTGGAAAAATTTGTTCCTCAAGTGGGGAGGGGGTCGGCTTATACTCAGGTCAGTTTTTGATGAGAAAATATCGACCCCACAATCAGTAGTCATTTCCGTAGCAGTGTTCGAGAAACTGGCATTATCGGTATGGGATATGTTCAAACTCCACAAAACCAATAATGTCAAAGCCGAGGCAGAGAAATTGATGTCGATTGTACAGCTTTTAGATGTGAACATCAACAAGCCTTTCAAAGAGTATTTGAAGGATTTGTGGATCGAATGGATGAGTTCCGATGATAAAGAAAACACAAAAAGTGATGCCTTGAACAGGGTTCATACAAAATTTTCAAAATGAAAAGTAAGGAATTTTTAAGGACTTTTTAAGGAGTTTCAAGCAGTTTTTAAGGAGTCATGGCAAACTTCATAACTTACAAGTTTTACAACAAAAAAGGGGCGGGGCACATATTCAAATTTATTTTTAATTTGCCAAATAAATTTTTCCTCTTCTCAAAAATATAGATGTAGAAGTGGTTAAAAAATTACAAGTTTTGATTTGTTACCCAGCATCATAAGAATTCATAAAATAATCAATCCACATAATGCTTTCTGTCCTCACCAAAGTGTTCTAAAACCTTCAAGTATTAGTCAAAAATATAATTCATAACAGCATCACATAAATTATAAAAATTCTAAAAGTGATATTCATTCCCCCCTCCAATTATTCAAAATAAAAACCACAGCCGACAAAGATTTTTCTTACAAAATTATTTATATTTGCTCTAGGCACACACACACACTTCCAGCATAACTTCCTAGATAGTAAATTGCCCATAGATGGTAATAGACCTGAGTTGTGCTTGGTTTGAAAGAAAGAAAGCCCCCCCCCCCGCCCCCCCCCCCCGGAAATCACTCTCAAACAATCTGGGAATGTGCCGCGGGCCGCTCAATTGAAGTAAGAATTTGCCACGAGCTACTTGAGGCAGGCCACATTTAGGCCATGTGTTGAGCACATGTATGCTTTAAAATAAGGGACTGTTCAAGTATTACGACAGCAAATTTTCAGCAATTTTTGACTCACCCCTCTTGTCAGAAAAAGTCAGCAAAACTCTCGCCCTCCCCCTGTCAGCGCTCTGCCCCCTTCCTCCTAACGCTTATTGGTGGAATCTGAATTGGGGGCTTCCCCCCAGATGATCAAAAATTTATTTTTTTAATCCACAAAATATTTTTTAAAAGAATTGTAAAAATATTTTTTACAATTTTGAAACAAAATATCTTTATATGTTGTTATAATCAATTTTTGTTAATTTCAATGCTATTTGAAGGCTAAGAACCCAAAATTGCTCAAGAAATTCATTGCGACCCTACCTCTCTAAGCCCTTGGTAACCCTTGACCAGCGATAAACATTCGGCCTGTGCGGACCAAATGTGGCCCTGGTGTTATGATGTGGCCTGTCCCTAAATCTATTTTTGTAACAATGAACCAAGTGACACATTTACAGATCGCTTAAGTGACTCGTGGCACAATTCCAGACCATTTAAGCGATCTGTGGCACATTAAGCGATCCCTTGAGTGACATGTGACAAAGTTTTAGAGCATTGGTCCTGCCACCAGTGCAGTTCTACATCACTCAAGTTATCTGCGGCACATTCCCAGATTACTTAGGTGATCTGCGGCATAATCACGGATCACTTATATGATGCGCGGCACAGCTCCAGAGCATTTGGATCTGCTAAGTATTTGAAGATCACAGAGTGGCTCTGTAGGGGACTCAATAGGGAGAATGTTAGTTCAGTTGCCCACAAACTAGTGAAAAGTTTTACTCGTTTTTCGCGCACCGAATAAGATGCCATTAAGAATATTTCATATTTTTTATAAAGGGTGGTTGATGACGTAAGAATCATCCACCCTCCACGTTATCAAGTCAGCAAATCGAAAATCCCCCATCCATGCTGACGTAATACTTGAATCACCCCTAACATAAAGATATCCGAAATCCAGTTATTTTCTGAAGGTTAAAAAAAGTGGGTTCAGATATAGCGGCTGATCGGCTCGTCCTCCCCCCCCCCCCCTGTAAAACCAGACGTGGCTTGGTCTGCCACTTTTAAAAGCTGGGTTTTACTAGCAGGTTTTCTATGCCGCGCGCAACGTGAATCACCCAGTGCGACAGGCCGTCTATTCATCAATATGAAAAGCAGTACGACTCACGGCAGCACTTTAGGTCGGGCGTGATTGGCAGACTGCTTCTGGAGGAGTTAAGCGTCGTGTGCTGCTCGTTTCAGCGATCTTACCTTTATTTTCGTGTTGTGTCTCTTCCCTTTAAGTATGTCCGTTTATGTAACCGGAGCATGCAGCCGATAGAGTATATGACGCCAGGGTCATATACAATGTAGCCGTCCTGAGCCGATGCGCCACGCTTGGAAAACGCAAATGCGTAACGTCATTATGTAACCCATTTCTGCCGACACGAAATGATCCAGTTAGGTTCACGCGGCGCAAAAAGCCTACTCCTAGGAAAACCTGGCTTCAGGGATGAACGCTCGTTACGGGATCCCAGGAGAGATAAACCCATTGTCTCTCATAGAATCTCTTGTGTGTGGATAGAGCCTGTTCCTCTTTTTTTTTTGCCTTTTTATTTACGGTAACAAATCTGCGAAACAGATTCGCTTTCCCCACTGGACTTCAGTTTTTAGCACTTTAAGGCGCGGCGGCGAAAAGATACGCTTGTTGTCGTCCCTTACTCCAGTGGAACTGAAATTTTTTTTCTTTTCTTTTTCAGTAGCGAGTTGTAATGTGAATAAAACACATCAAAAAAACTGCGGAAAGCAGTGACATTTTGCGGTTTCTCAGAATTTTCGTAGTGAGATATTGGCTGTAAGCAAATGGGAAGGAGGGATAAAATAGAAATAGTAGGAGAGAATTGCAGTAAAAAAAAAGACGATTGCGGCGAAAGTGAGAAAATAGTAGGAAAAATAGAAAAGCTGCAAGGTCTGCACTCAGTATACTGCGTAATATAGGAGGTTCGAGACATGGTTTCGCCGCATAAGTAAAAACTTAAAAAAACTTTCTCACCACTGGGCATGGGGGAATTTTCGGCTACTGGTTCAGCGGAGTGATGTCGTTCTACGGACCATCGATTTCCAACGCTGACCAGTTTGCGACAAAGGCAGGAAAACACGTCAAAACTAGAGATTCGGTAAAAAATTGTATTTTTAGAAGCAAAAGCGTATAATCGTATTAATTTACTAAATACGACAAAATCGTATTGGATGTTCCAATCCCATCCCCTGCTTTCACATTTCCTATTACAAAGGAAGAGAGCGGTTTTTTTTTTCTCTTTTCTTCCTCTTTATATTCAGGGGAAGCTTCCTCTTATTTTTCTAGGCAATGCTATTCATCACCATGGGGGAATGCCTATTCTAAGAAAGATCATCCCTTCAGAAAAAAAAAAGGACCTTTTCAGGCACGGCTGCAAAAAGTAAGGAGTTATAAAGGCCCTTCCAGAGGGAAATGAAAAGTTAGGAGTTTTTAAGGAGTTTGTAAGGATGTGCGAACCCTGTTGAAGAAACCTGACATTGACCTAGTGTGCCAATGGGTACATGAGGTGTGGAATTTTATTTCCACCGTAATTATCATCCGATCCTTCAAAAAGTGTTGCACCAGCAATGAGATGGACGGAACTGAAGATGATATCCTCTTTGAAAGTGACAATGACTATGAGACAGCCCAGATGAAGATAAAAACAAAGATGTAGCACCCTATGATGATGTGATGGATTGATTACGATGAGCTTGCAGACTCCGAAGAAACAGATTAAAACGTTTGAATCATTATCTATTATAAATTTCTGTAAGCTATTCATTCTGCATGAAAATATGAGAATTTTTTTTCTATGAAATGCACAGATTTTTTTGGTTCGGCTTATACACAGGTTTTCAATTTATTGCGGGTTTGGTGGTCCTGAAGTGCGGGAGGGTTGGCTTATATACGAGTCAGCTTATACACGAGTATATACGGTACTAATTTTTTTTATTACAAGTTGTCATAAAACCTTGAGTTATCTTTAAGACTGATGAACAATTCCTCACACGTTGCACAGTGTGCAGAATATTAGTTAGCAAGGTTGTTCAAGCCAGAAGGTAAGGTAAAAGAAACAGAATCCATTGTTTGTCTAAATTCAGAAACGCCAGAAATTTTTTTAACTCTTCTTTTTTTAAAGTTACAAATTGGTCACCAGCCAATAGCTCGTACTAAAATCATGAATCCCCCCTTTCCAACTCATTAATTTCAACTAAATTATCTGAAATATTTGAAAAAAAAAAAAAGTCCACTGTATTTGGGACAGTGTGTGTTTCCCTCAATTATTTTCAACTTAATGACCTAAAATGTCAAAGTATTAGGCTAATTACAGCACACATATGGGACTATTTTTTTTAAAATTTGAGCCTATATAAGTGGATGTTACTAATATCAGTTGCATACAACTGAGTAATTTTTATTTCATTAGAATGTTCACCATAGGTTCACAGAGATGCCACTGTATTCTAATTTACCTGGGTCCCGGGTTATTCGAAAAATCTGGGTCTTTTTTGAGTGAAAGTGGATCCCTCTCAAAAAAAAATTTATCTTGAAAAAAATTATGTCCCCCCCCCCTCCCATATAACTCACTGGTATCTCTATTAATTTTCTTCCAACATGCCCCAGGTCTTTGATCACCTGCTTATATTTCTTCGTTGAGACTGAGCAGGGGTCATGTTCTGGGTAGGAGAGGAAAGTAGGCTACCCGTGAATCAAGTAAATCATTTCTAAAAACATGTTCTACCCAAAAGAGAAAAAAGGTTCATTTACTTTCATTGTCTACTAGTATTTCTTACTAGTAGACAATGAAAGTAAATGAGCCTTTTTTTAGCTTGCAAAGAAGCTGATTAGCACTGAGAATTTAACGTGTGTAATTCTGCACATGTAATAAATCTAAAACAAATATACAGTTGATTCCGCTTATAACGTTCCTCCCATTTAGAATGTTTTTCCACTTAGTACAACTTATTTTCGTGGTCCTAACAATAAGTAATTCTCATTAAGATTTCCCGTTTTCTTATTTACAATGTTTTTATGACGGTTTTTTGAATAACGTTATAAGCAGGATCAACTTCAACATTAACAGTTGAAGGCACACATTTATATATTTATTAATAATCAATCTAATATTCTCTTCTGATTGATTTTACATTTTGTTAAAAAAATCTTAGCACTTTCAATATCTTCTTATCAAATTTAAAGCAAATTAGATTCTTTTTCTCTCTCTCTCTCTCTCAGATACTTATCTTCTGATTTCCTATTCATACTTTGGTTTTCCTGGTAAAATGATTTTATTTTCTCTCCCTGATGGTCCACCATTCTGATCTGTCGCCATTTAACTGCCACATATTTTAACACCTGAATATGGGAGCTATGTCAGATTTGTGTTGGAGAAACTTGACAGTGTGCGCCCAGCATTTGGCATGTTTTCTGTTCAGTAGGTGGTGCCACCTATCTAGTGCCGTAACTACACTGGTTTAAGAAATTAAGAGAATTTGCAGACTTGGTCGATTATCTGTACCGGTACCTACTGTACCGATTTTAATGAAATTTGATATGTACATACATTGATACAATACAAAACAAATAACCATTCAATAATTGTAATACACACGCATGATCATGAGTAACACTCATTGGAGTCGGAAGGTATGAAACAGGGGTTGCAGAATAAACAAAAAAATGGTTAATAGGGGTATGGTCCCCTCTTACAGATATACAGGTCTTGCAGCGTGATTTCATACTTGAAATAAGGCAGTTTACCATTTCCTGTGGCAATTGGTCCCACTCGTTCAACAACGCTGTTTTCATTCCCTGCATGGTTCCCAGAAGGGGTTGCGAGTTGCAATGGTTGATTTTGCGGACATTGGAGGGTAGGTAGCGGGTCCCTGGTTCTCTCCATATGAACGTACGACGAGAATCGGTGCTTAGGCTGAACCGGGACTCATCAGTGAAGAGAACGGTCGCCCATTGATCCATACTCCAATATCTATGCTCCATGATAAACGGATTCTCTTGTCCATAGAATAGTGAGCGGGATGCAAACAGCAGGTCATGTTGCAAACAACCCTCTCTCATGAAGTCTTTTGGAAACAGTCACCCTTGATACACGGGTTCCTGTGGCTGCATACAAGTCACGAGAGAGCTGAGAAGCTGTAGCACTCCTGTTACGCCTCGCTATAATAGACAAATGGCGATCTTCTCTGGCCGCCGTGGCTCTTGGACGACCTTGCCCAGGCTTTCTCTCGATGGATCCAGTATCCTGGAACTGTTACCATAAGTTACACACGACGCTGGGCGTTAAATTGAACTCTCTACAAATCTGGACTTGAGATTGGCCTGTTTCTAGCTTCCCCACAATTCGCCACCTCATTCCATCATCTAAAGGTTGGTGGTTACTCATTTTTACTGTTACAATTTGAAATTAACCGATTGCTGCAAAATAACACCAAGAAATTTGCCGAGGTGTGCTTGCAAACGAAATGCGTCGTAACTTACGCGCGTTTATAAAGCCTGTTTCTCTACTGGCTCCGCCTACACACACGTGTACACTTACGTATTTGACGTACAAGATTTGCATTTTTGTCTAGAAGCAGTGGTTTTACATTCAGTTCTTTTCATGAAATTCGATAAAATATGCTAATTCTCTTAATTTATTTCACCAGTGTAGATACTTTCTTAAACGGGGCAAGTACACATTCTGGAACACTCATGTAATCTAGAAGAAACAGTTATAAAAGGTCAATTTGGTGCTCCCCTCTAGTCCAGAGCCCAGGACACTAGACCCGCCTGTACCCCCTCCCAGTTAGTTTTTCAAGGTTGAGGGATCACGATACATGCTAAAAACAAGAAAAAAAGAAAGGGAAAAAGTTGGGGAGGTTTTCCTCTTTACAACTTTTTCCTTCTTAGAACTAGTGAACAAAATTTTTATGCGTCCTTTTCCGAAATTCCGGGTATTTGAAGCGTTATAATGTGTCAATGGCATCTCTGGGTTCATAAGCGCTGACTTGAAGGGATATCAAACATTTGTGCCACGTGAAAAAAAATTAACACCAGATTCAGCAAGACCAATAACATATTCTAACAAGAAAAACTTACTTCAATGTTATCGAACTTTAGACCTTTCAAAATTTCCATCAGAAAATCCTCTATATGGCCCTAAACAGGAAAATAAACGTTAAGATAAATTACATGAATTGAAAAAGGAAAAAAATTTCAGACAGGATGATCAAAGAAAAAATAGAGATCAAACTATCGCCATCAGGGACTTCTCAACTCACCTTCAGCTTGAAGCAGTGATGTTGAAACACCTCCATCAGAACTGACAGCAAATCCAAGCCTGCGTTCAACCACTGAAATATAAAAAATAAGACAGTTTTGTGTACACCATTTTACTTCCAAGATCGCAATCATTTTCAAACAAAATGTTGTAAATGTGGGGTGCTGTCGATGGTTGGTAGGTGATTGCTCACAAGAGAAAATTGATAGTAATTGATTTGTACACTTTATTTACAATTTATACACATTTTATCATATAATACAAGGAGCAAGCGACAAACAAAAATACACTTATAGGGAGCATTGACTTATAAAAATACAATTGTTCACACAATGTAGAAACTAATAACATGAAATATTTAAAATACCATATATATAATTTTATAATAATAATAAACATTATGTACCTGAAACAAGGTCCCTACAAATAACAAGACCTGCTTTAGAACGTTAAGAGTCTGATGCACACAAAAATTTTTGTCAAAAATTAAATCACAAAGTGAAAGTAAAGCACACAAATCGTTAACTCAGGTACATTACTTTAAATACAAGGTTTTGCTCCAGCATGCACAATTATTGGGAATCAGAACGTGCACAGGTTGCTAACCCCCATCGCAATAAAAGCCAGAGATCCTGCACAAGAACAGCTCTACCATTTGGATTTCTTTTCTTGTCATGAACGACTCCATTATGACTTGAACTAAATAATTTAATGGTTGAAAAAGAAAATGAGCGCGAATGTCATCGATACTAGCACTGTTTGCACAAACCGTTACTTTATCACTCAGCCACACACATGCGCCTCCTAAACATTCCCTTGAGGAATTTCCAATATGCTGCATGCGAGAACGTGTTTGTACATGTATAATATCACGTGGCTGTAACATTATTTATGTTGATGAAAATTGTCTGTTCAGGTTTGAAAACCATTGTCCATTTGAGTTTCCTTATCAACTATTATTTATGTCGTCAAAATTATGTGTGTTTTGTATGTCAATGGTGCTACCATCTGTCTCTAATATTAGAAGTGAAGGTGGCAGATGCTAGAATTTTTCATGTTATGTAAGTATCGTGTTGAAGGTCTGCCTGCTCTCTGCGGAGACTTTTTCAAATAGGAGACTGGTTCACATTCACACCAAAAATGGGGGAAAAAACTTGAGCTGATGACCATTGTGGCCCCCAATGGGGGTTGAACCTGGATCCTCATGATACAAGTCCATGACCATGCATTAGTATAATGCACATCATGTAAACACAAATTTTATAATTCTAAATCTCTGAGCTAGTACGAACCAGGTATGGTGTTGCCTGGTATGACATTGTTACAGAAACACAGAATTGATCAGCAAAGATTTTTTTTTTTGCACAATGTGAAATCTATTTTAAGCTTTACTACAACAATGGCTGTACTTGAAACAAACATTATCTCAAAATTAATATCGCTGAACCGCTTCAATTTCCATACTTTCAGACTGGTTCACTTTTTATTGAAAACAATTTCTAAAGAACCTGTATTAACACTGGATATTAGACTTGGTACGGTTTGTAGAACAGAGAATTTAAATAAAACATCACACATGCTAAAAAAGTAAAAAAATTTGATAACATGCAAAAACACTTTCAGCCTTACTGTTTCCTTGAAAGACAGGTTGACAACAGCCGTAACCAATACCGGCAAGAACTTATCGGTGGTATCTTTTTTCATTTCGATGAAAGAATTCAACCTCAGGGTAATCAGTATCACAACACTGCATGCTAACTGTTTGGTGGTGACAGAAAACAACCCCTATAATGAAAAAAATATCATTGGTTAAAACACCGCTGCATAAGTTGATGATAGAATATCTTACACCAGGGCTTGTAAAATTTAGTTAAGCAAATTTCTGAGGAACCTAGCATTTTTTTAGGAAAAACAGTTGAAATTTCCTCCCTCTTCTGGCTAGTTCAGGACTTGGTGACCTCTTTCCATGATGGCAGACACTACAGTGACTTAATACTTTATAATAATGACTAGCTATAATACCCGGCGCTACCCGGGTTTTCTTCAATGAGGCTTTTTGGTTAGCATGATATCTCCTTTTTTTCTTTAAGGGACATACAAAGCGTTTCCAAGTTAACCAATACACGACTTCCTGCACAACTCATGGAAGAAACAAATTTAGATTTAAACGTAGAAATGAATATTTCCTCTTTTTTTAAGGGGTGCTAGGTATTTCTACCCTTGAACTTTCAAGTTATCCATCTGCCTGTTTCTGCTTTAAAAAACGCTTAGTTAAAGCTGTGGAATTTCTTTGATGTACTTTACAGGCCCCATAATTAATTTTCAAAACATCCTTAACTACATGAATTTACGCAGTTGAATATTAAAAGACAATACAGACACATTATTTTTCATGCTTGAGAGGATATAAATAAAAAGTTGAAATCAATGTTATTGCATGCATATCCAACTCAGAAGTAGGTCCGACTAATTGCTTCATATTTAATTTTCAGAGCTTTGTATCTAAGTGAACTCGATATTTCAAAAATGGAGAATTCAATACAATTTTTAAAATTATTGATATGGCTGAAAACACCACTAAATTTCCACATTTCAATAGTAAAATCAGCAATTTTAACACCGATTTCTATAGGGATCACCCTATGCCTGACCTTCAAAGTGATGCTGATGATGATTCTGACATCTATTCAAAAAATGGCTCGGGGATCCATGATGTTAAGTCAGCCACCTCGTTGGGCAATTTGCCTGTTGTGGCGTGGTATTTGTATTTGTATTAATGATCCGTTCCAATGTTGGAAGAAGCATTACGAAATCAAAAAAATTTTGTGTCATCCTTAGACTCCAATTCAACATGCACAAATTACGGAAAATGTTAGGTGACAATTCCGATTTTTCAGTCACAATGGAGACCTAGCACTCAGGATTTGTAAAGTCCTGCATAATTTGCCGAAATACGATTTCCTTATAAGAAATCAAAATAGTATCAATGAACTATACAAAATTTACAGGACATGAAAAAACTTTATATGTGAAAATTTTTAATATCTGCGTTCACATTATAAGCAAGCCCAACTACATATGACTTTAAATTCCAATATAAATCATTTGATTCTAATGGCAACAAGGCATTTTGACGTACACTATTTTATTATATTTCGATATAGAACTGTTTAAAATGAACATTCAGCACACATATACAAAAACGTACTTCTATCATAAACATGTTCATATTTATTACGATTATTATTAACATTATTTGTGTGATTATTGATAACATTATTCATGGTTATTATTAACACTACTCCTGCCATTTGGAAATAATCAAAATTGGCTTACATTTATAGTTTGGCAGCAGAACTGGATCCAATTCAGTGCATTCCTTTCAAAATCTCCATTGCTGCATTCCGGTATAATCAACCTAAGTAGAAATAGACCATCCGGCCTACAGAGAAAAAGAAAAACTTTTCTTTATAGAATAAACACTAGAGAAAAAAAAGGAATTTGCGATAAACTTTTGTTTGTAAAATAGTTTTTGGGGGGCGTGTAGTTTACACACCCTTCAGAAAGTTGACAAAATGCGGCACCTTTGAAACATTCGTTAATTTTCTCTGTGCTTGCCTGCTACAACTGGATTATGCTGACTTCTTCGTCTGCTAGGGCTTTGAACCTGCTTAGTGAAATATTAATATGGAGGACGTTGTAAAAAAAATTTTCTGATTTAATCAAATGCGGTTCAGGCGCATCAAGTTGATAATAATATAATCGCCCTGTTATCATTTATTGATTTATAAATATTTCAATGCATTTGCATTGCGGTAAGCCCCAGATTTTTCATTTATTTACTTTTGTTATTTATATTCGGGGGTAAGGGTCATGACAAAGTAAAAGCAAAATCACATGTATTGTTATAGCTGCAACAATTTTACTATGTTCCCTCTTATAACTTGTTTGCATTACATGGTTATGACAACCCTGCATAGACCAGGTTCTGATCTGGAGAATTTGATGCATGAGGCAAATTACCCAGGGATTCCCCAACTATTGTTACAGCACATATGTTAGCAATTGGACAAATCGTTTTCTGCACTATTGCATTGTTGAACTTTGTCATTTCACTTTCGTCGCTGCATATTCGGCTAACAGTCGCATTTCAGCACTGATTCCCCTATTGTGTTGACAGTGTTAAACTGCTACTTTTGGCCAAGGCCTAGCACCTTCAAGCCCCACAGAATTTATCTTTCTGCATTTTCGTTTTTTTAAAAAAATTCTGTAGTACCAGTGTACCGTCCGTTCAATTCCATCAACACGTTGACAAAAAAAACTTTTTTATTTCCCTATGTTGTGCCTTGGGATACGACCCGAGGACTTGGTGCCCAAAAGGGTTGTTAAACTTCATTTTCACTCTCAACTAAGTACACAAGCTAAGGAAAAATTCCTGAGGAATTCCCAATCATCCATGTTCATACAATATGTTTATATTCAGGGGTCAGTCCAGACTTTCTTTTTTTAATAAGGTCCTGTTTTTTTATGAAAATACATAATTTTGTGTGAAGCGAAAAAATCCCAGATAATTTTGCACAAAAGAAATGAAATTTCAAAAATTTAAATCTGAAGCGTTTCAGATTCCAAATTCTGCAAGAGATTGGGAAAATTGATTCAAATTTTGCTGGACAGATCCTGATTGTTCAGCCTACACTCCACTATTATTGATGTTCTAAAGAGAGATGAATTTGTTCCAACTGTAAGTAACAATAAATCAGCGCATGAGGAAACGTGCATGATTTGAATTTGCTTTTATCACTGTGCAATGCTTAGAATTATAGTACAGAATTTGTCAATTCATTGGTTAAAAAAACATTTCCTCTGATTGGCACAAACATACAAGGTACCAACAAATGACTAGAGCGATTTCATTTCTTTTTCTCTTATGACTGAAACATTATAGAGATAATAATGAAATGATGAGTTTGAGGTTATGAGTTTCCTTTTGGTTTCCGCTTACTATGGCGAAATGTTAATGGCCATCCAATAGTCAGTAAAATAACAAACGTAGAGAACGCATAGGTTCTTCCCCAAATGTGCTGCTACACGATGCCTGTATCTGGACAAAGAAAATTGGCCAGTAGCTGCAGCAGGGATGGGAATGCTGTTGACTCTTTTCGGAGCAGTAAATTTAGTGTTTCGGAACAGCAATCTCTGAATTCGGAGCAGTGTGCAGAATCATTATTACCTTTGTCAAAAATGAAAATTTTTTGAACCGAGATAATCAGATTAAATTTTGAACATTTTAACCAGTTATAGGGTTCTGGCATCAAAAATCAGTTTTATATGTTTGATAAAACTTGCATCCACTTGTACGGACGTATAAATTAATCATAATCCAAGCTGGGCATAAGAAGAAAAACTTTACAAATCAAACAAATAAGCATATATTAAAAAAAAAACCTCATGACATTTTGTTGACTCTGTTTCTGTTGACTCATGACTGTTTTCCTCCAATTTCTCAAGAACACTACACATTTTCTCTTTCGGTGTTTTCACACGAACTTGTCCACTTTCCATGTCTGCAAAGTTTTTTCTCTTTATCCACACTTCTATCATTTTCTCTGCAGTGTTCAGCATAGTTTTTGATGATGACAAATGAATTTCCAACTTCCTTTCTTCTGCTTTTAGTCTTTGATTCTCATCTGGTTGTGGAAAGTTCTTATCAAAAGTTTTTTGGTGCTGAAGTCTGTCTTGGTACTGATGCGAGCTGTGAACAGCTTTCAGAAGATTGGCATTGACATCAATATCTTTAGCATTTCGAGAATGCTGTACATAAGATTTTATTTGCTTAATGCCATTGATACTTTCAATCGAAAGATTTAATCTATGTTGCAGGAAATGTTTGTTTACACTAAAGTCCCTCTCGCAGTCTGCATTTCCATGTGGGCAAGACATAATAAGGCTTTGACGAGCACAAGCAAAATTTTAAACTTTGCACTTCCAAGTTTTTCAGATCACAAATATAGATCCCTAATACTTATCTAACCTTTGATAACTCACGTGTATATCTTCACACTGCAGAGAAATCCATTTATCCAAGAGAACAGGGACATCTAAAGGACAAACAACTTGCAGTAGCTTTGAAACAATGTACTTAATACATGATAATGAAGAGTTTTCCAGTCAGAAAACGGGATACAAACACTTCATTTTTTCCAGCATGGTGTTCTCAAAAGATAAAACTTTAAGCAAGTGCTTGACGATCTAGTACCAGTGCAAGTGATCTAGCACCTAATAGAAATTTTTTGTTGAGAACATTCCCCCAACTCAGCAAGATCGGATTCTATTTCAGCACCAACAACCACTTTTTTCCTCCAGTTCTCACTGCTTTCTATAGCTAAATTCTAAAGCTCACAATTCTAACATTCTGAATACGTTCAGATTTCAGGGAACGTGCCATAATTTTTCTAACAAGAGCTCCTTGTTAGAAAGAGGAGAGGCTCCTCTTTTTCAAATAATGTCAGAAAGCCATTCAAAAAGTTCTGATGCTTCTTTCAGAAACAAAGCTTTCACCAAAACACTCTTACCTGAAAGGACTTCCTGGATTTAATGCAGTCAAGATAAGTTACTTCTGAATCAATACTAAATTATCTCTTTAATCATTAATTCTGGAATTCTTTCAATAATTCTGGAATTATTTTCTTTATTATTTCTTTCACTAATGCTGAAATTATTTCTTCTCCCATTAATGCTGGAATTATAACTTTCATTTATTTTGGAACTGAAATTCTTTCATTAAAAAACTAGAGAATTTTTCTTTCATTAATTCCAAAATTCTTTCGTTAATGCTGTAATAATCATTCATTAAAACTAGAATTTTTCTTTCATTAATTCCAAAATTCTTTCATTAATGCTGGAATTCTTTCATTAATGCTGGAATTATCGCTTTTATGATTTTGGAATTATCACTTTCATCAATGTTGAAATTATCACTTTCATCAATGTTGAAATTATCACTTTCATCAATGTTGAAATTACCTTTAAATTAATTCCGGAATTATCTTTCATTAATGCTGTAATTATCACTTTCATTTAGTTTGGAACTGAAATTATCTATTTCATTAATTCTAGAAATTTTCTTTCATTAATTTTGGAATTCTCATCGATGCTGAAATTATTTCTTTCATTTATTGTTTTAAACTCCTATTTATGCCATAAGAAAATAATGGGGATTGGGTGTGTTTTCACCGAGTCATGTGGTCTTCTGACGACGTTCTCAGCACTGTCAAGGCGAAGGGCGCTGACGTCATACTCCCTCCAGCTCGATGGTGCAAACATAGTGCATCCGCATTTCAGATTCCAAAAACCAGTGTCGTCTCCGATTGGTTAAAAACCCGTACTTTTTTTTGCTCGAAATTCGATTTTTTTAATCAATCGGAGACGACGTGGGTTTTCGAATCTGAAATACGGACGCACTATTTTTACACCCAAATGCAGGAAACCTTGGCAGAACCGGTTATCTTGATGAATTCTACAAAAAAAACTGGAACATACACAAAGGTTTTCTATAAGTTACAGTAGCAACGCCGAGGTTGACGTCACAGCATGATTCAAATTACGTCATCGAAAGTTGAAGAGGGAAATTTCAGAGAACCCAGATTGGCGCAGAAGCACCAAATTTTCTCCGAAAATCAACGTTATGACGCAGTATGTAGCAGGAAATTGGTAATGGCGCAGCTTGGCGAATACAATATGGACTTCATACAGCAGTAATGGTGTTTCATCAAAATGTCTGTGAATTCTTTGAACACAAAGAGACACTGATTATAATTGAATATGAAATAACTATATAAACTCTTCGAATTTTTACCTCTTGTTCTCATCCTCCAACCATGTCTTTACTGTGATGAACTCTTCATTACGCTGCAAAACCAAAGAGTAAAACAGGTAATTACAAATCAATACAACGAAATAACCATAAAACAAAACTTTACATTTGTTTTTAATGATGTCTAGAAAAAAGCTTCACAAATCAGGAAAAAAAATCTAGGCACCAAGCGTATTTATTTTGCCTGAGCTGGTACCCGCACATACAAAATTTTAAGCACCATTGCAACTTGGGATTTTTAAAGCCCTGGTGTAGGACAATACGTAGCATTAGCACTATTCTATCATTTAAGAAAAAAATCTTCAAGGGGGAAAAGTAATCTTTCTATGTATTTCGAAAATTTATTTCATCAAATGTTAATTTTACACACTCATATTTGTTAATCAGGAAGGAAAATCAACAGCTGATACATTAATAGCGAGATCAGAGCTTCGCAAATAAAAAAAAATTCAGGCACCAGAAGAATCTAACCAAGCATATTATATTTTTCGAGAAGAAAAAGAGCCTGAAACATTTTCAGAAAAAACTTCACAACCCCGATTTCAGGACGTGATGAAATCCAGCGTTACTAAATCCACTGAAAAATCTGTGTGGGCATCAAAAATTTTCTGTATGAGCTTGTTAAATTGGAGTCTAGTGCACCAGATCACCACATGGTAACTACTACAAAATCTGTATTGGCTACCATTAATGTCGTTGATAAATTGGAATAAATTTATAAATCAGTCTAGAAGCCACACAAAATTTTCTGATTTCATTACACTACATCTTTTAACATGGGAATCGCAAAAGAAAACATTATTTAGGACAGACCATTTATCTTCAGCAAAATACCATGATTGGTTTCTAAGAAATTGGGCTGGCACATAAATATACATATATTTTTATTTGCCAAACCCTGGGATGAGGATGAGACACTTGTTTACTGGCAATGTACATGCATGGCACCTGCCCATACACGTATATTTGAGAAGGCCAGGTGACCTTAAGAGAGGGATCCAACATCTTCAGGAGGGGCGGAGGAACCAAGCAAGCTAGGCTCTAAAGAAACTTAACTGGTACCCACACTCTTTTTGCAATTTGTTAAGGTTTCATTTCCCATAAGCGTGATCAGCACACCTACTTTTTTTTACTTCAAAATTGACAACCGAGAAAACCAGTGTTTGGTATTTGTTAATTTTGCAACCTTCTATCAACTACATATTTCATTACTCCAATCTTTTAGGAATTCTTTCGTAGTTTTATACATATTTCCCGCCAAAAAATTTATTACTGCATATTGTCGCGTATAAAATTCATGAAAATAGCATTTTTTGGTGCAATTGTACATTTTCTATGTTGGCCATCTAAAGCCAGGTTAACACATAGATGGAGGAGATAGACTTGGAAGTCTGAGGGGGGGGGCAGCACGGTCATTATTGCAAGGGGACACAATGATGTCAATTCATATACACATTAGATCAGTCAACTCCACCTTTGACTCTGGTGGAGCAATGCCCCCCCCCCCCCCCGCATCTCCGCCCATATCTTAACACTTCCATTGCTACGTGATTTCAAACACTGCAGAACCGCTTATTTGAAACTCTCTAGCACAGACATCATATTATTCTAATTCTAGATTTTACATACCCACACCCAAAAACCGGTTTTGCACAGCTCAAAATCATGTAGCGCTTCACAGTTGAATAAGCATCTACTGTCGTGCATGAATTTTTTTTAGTGCTGCCAACAATTCTTCAAACTACATATGAAGTATAATGATTGAATATTTCTATCACTGTAGGTCTTTTACTCTTTGCGGCAAAAGTAGGGTTTGACTGTGATAATCCCCAAACTTTTGTGAAAAATGACTCAAAACTGATTGAGAGACCATTCTTAAATTAAAGTACAATAGAACCCTGTTTTTGCGCCAAACCCACTTAGCGAATCATTCTAGAATTACATATATCAAATTGCGCCAAACTCGTTGCAACACAAGAATTCTGTGAATGAACTAAATCTGGGTAACAACTGCATGTTGCATCTATCAATATTTAAATAACAGCTTTTCTGCAAGAACGGCTGTTCTAACAGTCGTTCAAGTTGTTGGTTAAAAGTGTATCGCAAAATTTTGGCTGGCGAGTAGGGAGGTCCTGTGCGCTGGAATAGAAGGCATCGAATTCACCCTTTAAATGCTCCTCCTATATTACACGAGGGCGCCAAAATTAGTGCTTTCCCTGGTTGACCAAGTATTTAGCCGCAGCACCGCCGGTGAGAACAATCTTACAAGAGAAAACCATCAAATGTCAATTGGTACCACTATTCCCTGCGAGAGTACTGGCTAAAATCACTAAAATATACTCATATTAAAATCAAAATGACACAAAATCTCATATTACAACACTAAACTAGCAAAATAAACCATCACTTCCCGATTCAAATACACGTGGTATCTAGATACCCGATATATTCAATGAGTTCTACGTAAATAAAGGCCTCAACTAGGCGAGTCAGCACCGGGGTTCGAACCCGCGATCTGAAAGCTGTTACCGGAATAATTACGAGATAGTAACTAATAAACGAGAAACAAAATCAAATCCGACTAAACAATGATTATCGGCGATCCCCGGCTGTTATTTAACGAGAGTAATTGGATTATAAGTGCGAGTTGGAATATACAGCATTGAATCAATAAATGGAGTGAATGGAAAGCACATTACCGGTGGAGTTTGAAACCCGTTGAGTAGAATGTTCTTGATGTATGCAGAGTTGAATTCAGGTAGGGAATTCTCACTTGCAATTAGTTTCCTAATCCAATCCATATTAATTATAATTCCCCGTTAATTAATAATGATGATATTATAATCTAAAATTGCGAAGAAACAAAAACCCTAAACATGATGTCCCTCGTTGCCTATTATCAGTCTCCTCACTTTCTCGCTCGAAGCAAGCATTTCGGCTCCTCAGATCCGTACGCCTCGAAAATGGAAATGTCGTCTGTTGGGTTAAAAAAAAAAAAAACAACGCATTATTATTGATAATTTTTTTTGATGTAAATGGAAATTAAAATCTATTTAAATTTTTAAGTTTGAAGCTATTATTTTATCATTTTTAACGTGATTTAAGTATTTTAAATGCTTTGTTTCTCGTTCTAGCTCGATAGATAACGCCAATATTTGAGTTCAATATCTCGCTTGATTTCAGAGCACAAAAAAAAAAAATGTCATAAAAAAATAAAGATTAAACTTTTTTCAATATTTCAATGAAATTGGAATCTAGATGAACTTTAAAACATAAAAATCAAGATTTCCTGTCATTATGTTTTTAATTCAATGACGATTTATATAATTATAGTTTGGCACAAGTGTTCAAGCCAACATCTAAGTTCAAAATTTAGCTTGTTTTTTTTGAGCAGCCCCCAAAAAACAAAATTAAACTTTTCAAAATTCAAATTGTAATCCGAGTAAATTATTATAATATAAAATTACGAGTTTCTATTAATGATTTTTTTTTTTTCAATTTTTGATGTGGAGTTTGTTTTCATTTCGGCGCAAAAGCTACAGCCAATATTTCATTTCAAAATCTAACAGGGAAGGTGGCTTCCGCTTGTTTACATCGACGATAACGGATCAGCGTTAAATGCCATGGCTCCGTGAAACACTAACCATTCAATTAGCCATTACGCTGGAGAAATGGCTGGGAATTTTTGGCAAAGTTCTCATTAGTACGTATCGTTTCATTTCAAACCTGCAATTCCGGGGGGCCCAGAGCCCCCCCCCCCGACAATCCCGATTTGTTTTCGAATAAAAATGGCATATATTGTGAATATAAACAAAAATCAATCATTTTTGGAACCGGGGGCACAACCCCCCCCCCCCTGCCACGCAAGTTAAAATACGCTATTGCTCATTGTTGGAAATTAATTTATGGGGGTTTGATGCCCTGGTCCTTGACCCCCCACGAGGGTGGGGCTGACAGGCAGCGCCGTCTTAATGCATGGGCCCACCCGGGCACGGCCCGGAGGCTTCAAGAGAAGAGGGGCCTCACAAAACAGAAATCAGGTTGAATTTTTGGAACAGGTGCTGTATAATCCAGAGATTGGCGATTTCTGGCGACTTTTTTTTTCGGCGCCAAACATGTCCGACGACCCGACCAAAAGTCGCCAGGGCCGTTAGACACTGCGGACGCCAAAAAAAAAAAAATTATCGTTAAATTTTGGCTGGCGAGTAGGCAGGTCTCGTGTGATGGAATAGAAGGCATCAAATTCACCCTTTAAATGCTCCTCCTATATTACACGAGGGCGCCAAAATTAGTGCTTTCCCTGGTTGACCAAGTATTTAGCCGCAGCACCGCTGGTGAGAACAATCTTACAAGAGAAAACCATCAAATGTCAATTGGCACCACTATTCTCTGCGAGAGTACTGGCTAAAATCACTAAAATATACTCATATTAAAATCAAAATGACACAAATTCTCATATTACAACACTAAACTAGCAAAATAAACCATCACTTCCCGATTCAAATACACGTGGTATCTAGATACCCGATATATTCAATGAGTTCTACGTAAATAAAGGCCTCAACTAGGCGAGTCAGCACCGGGGTTCGACAGTACAGGTGCTGTATAATCCAGAGATTGACGATTTCTGGCGACCAAAAGTCGCAAGGGCCGCTAGACACTGCGGACGCCAAAAAAAAAAAAATGTCCCGGTGCTGACTCGCCTAGTTGAGGCCTTTATTTACGTAGAACTCATTGAATATATCGGGTATCTAGATACCACGTGTATTTGAATCGGGAAGTGATGGTTTATTTTGCTAGTTTAGTGTTGTAATATGAGATTTTGTGTCATTTTGATTTTAATATGAGTATATTTTAGTGATTTTAGCCAGTACTCTCGCAGAGAATAGTGGTACCAATTGACATTTGATGGTTTTCTCTTGTAAGATTGTTCTCACCAGCAGTGCTGCAGCTAAATACTTGGTCAACCAGGGAAAGCACTAATTTTGGCGCCCTCGTGTAATATAGGAGGAGCATTTAAAGGGTGAATTCGATGCCTTCTATTCCAGCACACGGTACCTGCCTACTCGCCAGCCAAAATTTAACGATAATTTTTTTTTTTGGCGTCCGCAGTGTCTAACGGCCCTGGCGACTTTTGGTCGGGTCATCGGACATGTTTGGCGCCGAAAAAAAAAGTCGCCAGAAATCGCCAATCTCTGGATTATACAGCACCTGTTCCGCGACAGTACAGGTGCTGTATAATCCAGAGATTGGCGATTTCTGGCGACCAAAAGTCGCCAGGGCCGTTAGACACTGCGGACGCCAAAAAAAAAAAATTCTCCAGCATGGAAAACAATAATAAAAACCCATTCTAATATGAAAAATATCATGAAACATAAATGAAATATAATAGTATATTTAAATAAACAACGGTCATGCATGTTGTAAAAATAAGCATATTCTACGTAAAAAAAATTTATAACCCGGACTATTTCCGGGTATCCAGATTCTTTTAAATAAATAACGGAAATTAAATAAAATAATGAATATTAATAAGAAAAATAAATAAAAAGGATACAACCGTACCAGTTGACGAAAATTTAATCCTAATGCTCGGAACGAAAAACACTAAATGACTATTCAAACATTTGAAAAGACACGCTAAAAACAACGAATGAAAGGTAATCGCATCGGGAATAATCGAAGACAACGACGCTACTGCACAAAGGGAAAAAATGCTATTATCCGTTTGAATCCCCTGCGCTGTAAGCCCCATCTATAATAGATGGGTAATGGAAGCTACCGAGGAACAATCTAGAACAATGACAACCCGGCAAAGCAAGTGAGAGCCCGATCGGCATAACTGAGAGCGCCGGCGTTGGCGACTTATAGCACCCTTGACGATCTGGATTATATTGGATTTGGCGGTTTGGATTATACAGCACCTGTTCCGAATTTTTTTAGAATTTACAAGGTAGGGCCTCAGGAAAACCACTTGGCCTGGGAGCCCATGATTCTCTTAAGATAGCACTGCTGACAGGGCCCCCCGGGATGATTCTCATAATTTTTGGTTTTTTTCACTCTTAAATTCATTATTGTGGGGGCCTGCCAAATGTTTCAAACTAGGGCTTCTGGTTTAGGATGTGAGAGCGATGCCCTGGACACTGAACTAGGAAGGGTGTAAAGTTTACTCTTTATTCATTGAAATTAGTAAAATAAAGAAGGGGAAATGTGGCAAAATGCTTATTTGCCCCAGGTGACAGGGTCAGTTTTGGTTTCTAGTTGCGGCCCTGGTTGAAAGGACCATTTAAAACATATTAAAATCTTTAAAATGGGGATCTATACATTAAAGGAAGGGTTGAACACGAAATCATCACCGTTTGTTACATAAATTCCCTAAAGCTGCTTTTAGCTTGAGTTTCGGGCTGACCAGTCTCTGTTCCCGAACTTGTAAGGCATTCCTTTTTTGCATTAATAGTCCCAGGCAGGGCCCTAACTTGGGGGAGCAGGACGGACTGGTTCCCCGGGCACTGGACCAAAAGGGGCATCGAATTCACACTTCAGTTGCTTCTCATACATGGCAAGGTGCACAAAGATGGTTTTTCCCTGTTGTCAAAATATTGAGTTGCGGCCCTGGTCCCAAGAGTCCATGGCGTTGGTGAGATTACATAAGTTATGGGTTGTTTAGTTTATGCCGCTAAGAGTAGCACTATGCAAAGTGCCCAAATGGTTTGGCAGTAAGATGCTCGTCTCTACCACCGTGGATGTTGCTGTCAGGTCCCGGGTTCATTCCCAGGGAAGAATATAGATAAGATATCCCTAATGAGCTTGAGACAACTGCCGATAGATGGTGCCTTCAACTTCCAACCCAACTTGCTAACGGCAGTAAATTGCATATAGCAATATGGCCAGAATTGGTGTGTGGTGAAGTAACGCCATGGGGAGAGTAATGTAGTCTGACACCCTTTCAGGCATCCACGATTTTTGATATTGAAGACAGATGGCCAGTGCCGTTTTAATTCATGGGCTTATCCAGACCTCAAGTGCAGAGGGGCCTCATGATAGTGAGTGAGATCTGATTACAATTTCCGAGGGTGAATTTTCAAATTGATAAGTATTTCTAGCCATGTAGGGTGCCTTAAAAACCATTTGGCATAGATGGGCCTGTGATGCTGTTAAAACAGATGTAATGCAGATGGCAGCACCAGTAGAGCATGCATAATTCTGATAACATAAATACGCCAGGGCTGCACATATGTCACAAGCAACATGTTTCGCCATGCACCGAATCATTGAATTTCCCCGAAGGAATGTTACAAGATGTGTGTGTATGGTCGAGTAACAGTAGCTGGTGTAACATGACGACCTAGGATCCTTCACAAATTCCACCCTATAAGCCTGATATAATAGATGTTAATTGCACTGTGCAAGGGCATCATAGCTGGTGAACCCATGTATTACGATGGCCTTGCCGATGAGCAATTTTGGAACTCTTGTAAAATATAGCAGTACCACTCAAGCAGGCAGTCCTACAGCACAATACTAACATATCGTGAAAAATTAAAGCATTTACCCTCTTTACTTCAAAATATGGAACACAGGTGGCACCACTAGCAAGTATATGAAACAAGCAAAAGTCGGGCAACATATATATGTTAGGGTCATGCATATGCATACACTTTAGTAACACGTTTCAACATCTGTTGACTTGTTAGAAATTATGCAGGGGAATGTGTACGAGGTGCATGTTCAGTAGTAGTAATATCACTCGGGATTTGTTGATAATTCAGTTGTTTTCCCTCCACCAACACCATTTTTGCTAACCCTCCTTTGGCAATTACCTTTTTAAATATAAATATAACCAGCCAGAGTGAGTCAATCAAAACACCAAGACCGAAGCTGATCCTTAGCTAAGGCTCTCTCCACACAATCCCCCATTTAAACCAAGCCCACATTGCTCACCAAAAAAGGGTTAGGGCGAGACAACTCGACCTAGCAGTTATACATATGTATATAAATGTGTGTATATGTGTATTTCTTTTTCCTCTATTCAAGTTCTTCATGCATTTCATGTCCACAACACACGACTCATATTGTCGTATTCATGTTGCTTACAGAATAAGGCACTAAGCGAGATGGCACGGGCGATCCCTAATTGTATATATTCCCCCACACAATACTTCTATTTTGTATATTTTCATTAAATCCACCAGAGCGAGTGAACTCAACCCAATAAAATTAATGCTGGCTTCTAGTCCACAAGTTATCAAACCCATTTGCTCACCAATAATGGCAAGTGTAAGATAACAGATGAGATGGCATGGGGGGCCCTCAGTTGCATTTAAAACATACCTCCATCCTAATATGTGTACATTTATCCGTCTTAACTAAACCAACCCCGAAACTTTTCTCCAACTCCTAATCCCATCTCGTCTGTAATCACCACAAAATATGTTAATGGCGACAGTACCCAACCCAATTGCCTGGGGAAAATATGTAAAAATTTTGTTTGTTTTTTTTGACACAAAATAAAGTGTTCCAGACTCTGTCATGAAGCTGGGCTGGAAGAGATCTCGGCAACGGGATAAGTCCAGTGGTAAAGTTCTGCCGTTCATTCATTCATTGGCAATTTCCTGACCTAACACTGTTGTCAACCATTCTGAATTTAGCAATATGATGAAAAGCCAGAAGAAAGCAAACCCGTAACTAGGCTAGGGCAACTGTGGTACTGTCCCATGCTCCTTAGCCAAATGGGGGGGGGGGCACAAAAAATTTACTTATTTTGTATAATAATAAGTGCCCTTTCAGGGGGCCCAAGAAAAAGTCAGCCTCAGAAGGCATGTCACGGCCTTGGAGGAAAGATATCAAAATATTTGTTTTGAATGTGTGATCACGACTTTGCCATTCACAATGGGGGGGGGGGGACCTAAAGCAGATAAATAACCTCTGATAATTTTTCTACTTATGATTAGCTCGGTTCGAGGGATCCAAAGAATTTCCTGGTTCCCCGTGGGTAGTTACAGCTTTAATATTACGCAATATTTGTATTGTGTCTTTATATGTCTTGTTATTTTATTTGAGAGAGATGCATTAAGTTTCATTAATTTTCATCGTTCCCCTAATTTCACAGTCAGCAATGGCTCCTCGACCGCCAGGACCTGCTGAGAGAACGGCATCAAGATCTTCAAATATTTACAGAAGAGGAATATCAGAGACTTATGATCTTCTTTGCGAATTGTGAGTTCGTTTATTTATTTGCATTTATTTTCCCGTGACATTTTTATTTGATTGGTCGCGTTCATTTCTTTCTTGCTGACCTGTTACTGACGTTTTCAGTCATACAAGCACTCGGAGAACAGCTGAAAGTCAAACAGCAAGTCATCGCCACAGCCACTGTCTATTTTAAAAGATTCTATGTCAGGTCAGTAAAGTCTCGCAATATAATGATCTACTTTTTGTTAAACTGTAGTTTCATCTTGTAGTTCGTTCAGCCCTCCTGAAATTGTAACTGAAGTGGTGGCGTTAATATTTATGGATTTAAGCATTGACAGCTGCAATTCATTACAGTGAAACCCTCTTAATGGTCACCCCCCCCCCTTTTACGAGCAAAAAATAATTCAATTGTAACAACGTTGGTGGTATTGTACTGTATCAATTCGATAGAAGTTCTGCAGAGGAATATGGACGAGGTGCATGTCTGGTTTAGTAGTATTGTACAGTGAATGTTTGCTTAAACATATGGGAGGGTCAGTGTGGCCCCTTCCGTCTTTATAGGTATATCGAGCCCGTATCTCCACTCCATTGCCAAGAAAGATAATGAAAAAAGCTTTGGTGTATAATAACATAATAATTCAAGAAATTATAGAAGCATGCAAGCCTTTTAATCATTCTTGAGATATGAGAGCAAAAAGAACAGACACAGGGTCACCAGTGATGTATTTACAGGGTATAGAGGGCTATTGCTCGGTGCAGCAAGTTCAAAGAGGCTGCAAAATTAGTATAGCCTTCAATAAATCTGCATCTGTCAAGACAGCTAGGTATAGATCAGTGAGTTACCAAAAGAGTGACATAAAAAGTTAGCAAGCGCATGATTGAGCGAAATAGTGGCCTCTCTAGAGAGTGTGAAAGCATGTGAATGACCAAAAGAGTGACCTAGAGTTCATGCAGGCATGTGAAGGACCTAGAGTTTGTGTAAACATGTAAATCATAGTTTCCAAAACTATTTGTTCCACCATCACCTTCTTCAGAATTTTTTTCTCTCATCGCCCCCTCCCCCCGATTAAAGTGAACCCATAGGATCCTATGTTATACTTGTAGCTTCTATCGCCCCTCCCCGAGACCATCATCCACTTTGGGAAACACAGTGTAAATGATCAATAGAGTGACCCATATAGCAAGGAACCATGTCAGTGAGCAATCAAAAGTAACCTAGAGTGTGTGCAGGTACGTGAGTGACCTAAAGTGTGTGCAGACTCGTGAGTGACCTAGAGTGAGTGCAAGCATGTGAATGACCAAAACAGTGTCAAGCATACGAGTGACCAAAACAGTGTGCAAGCATGCGAATGACCAAAACAGTGTGCAAACATGTTAATGACTAAAAGAGTTACTTAAGAGACAAGGTGTACTTGCAGGAGTGAGGGTCAAGTGGGCTATTGCATGGGGTGGTGAATTCGAAAAAAGATTAGTAAAAAAAATTGGATTAGAATGCCCACAGGTGGCAAAATCATAAATGCGCCTCTGAGGGTCGCACAGACCCCTGTCCATCTTTTTAGTGTTAATAGACCAGCAACTAAAATATGCCGCAACATTTAAAAAAATAAGTGAATGGTTTAGGCCAGATTTCTGCATAGGCAGGTGAGTCCCATTGTTTTACTTTATTATCAGATAATTTATCAGCCGCCATTTATTTATCAGAATTCTAGCCCTATAATAAGTTTTGGTGTTACATCAAATCAGGGTAGAATATGTGTAATCTCCCTTGTAGTAAAAGGTTTGTTTACTAAACAATTTCTTGCTCTAAGCGACACTAAATTGGGAAGCGCTGTAACTTGGTTTCACTGTATATTCTCAGACTTGCAAGGTTCTTATCAGCACAGCACTCAGAAAATTCTCTTTCCCAATTTATTTACAAGGTGCAAAAGTAACGTCATCTTTGACTTTAGTTACTGGGGGGGAGGGGAAGTAGCTTAACTTCCGCATTGTCCAGGTCCTATGCCTCCTCACCATGTCAAAATCTGGACTTGGGCCAACTCGTTCCTGGCAGATTTTTATAAGGAAACAGTTTACGGCCATTGAAAGCAGGAATAAGTTTGAAAATACTTTAAGTGTTTGCAACGGTTGCTGCAACCTGCTCATGCCAACTTCTGTGGTGCTACCCTTGCCCCAACCCCACAGCGCCATTGCATTTAGTTAATCAGGAACAAGACATGAGCAGCCCAGGAGGACTGCTGTTCTGTGTCACCCCGAAAAGCAGTGACACGAGCACCACCTCCAGCCTCAGGCAGAGATAGGCATGATGATGCCAATTCATCATTGATAATGCCCCCCTCCCTGTCGTATTTCTGTCTATGCCCAGGACCTGTTCCTCGTGAGTTTGAGCCCTAGGCAAATATGAAGTGTTAAGGGCCTTTTTATGTGTAGTCTCTGAGACAGAAGATGGGAGCATGTGGGCCTTGTCTGAAATACAAAAGGCAGCCAATTTTGCTGCCCTAAAAATTTGTGAGCCTTGAGTGTGTGTGCCCTGTTTGTCCATGTGAGAAACAGGCCTTACTGATGCCCATCTTGTACAAACAGTTCAACTCGACCAACAGAAACCAAACTAAAACTCTTCCTTCCCCACAGAGCATCTTTTGATATTGTTATTGCGCCCCAGTGACAGACAGACCACAGACACACAATTCACTGCTGGGGGGTTTATTCGATCAAAATTTATGACTGTTTTCATACAGTTGGTCGAAAAATATCCACTCTTTTGGTTTCGCCATAATCATGCTTAAAAAAGCTTTCAGATTTAGCACAATTAAATCCATGGAATTTGGTAGAGAAGAATACAAAATTGAGAATTTCAAATGGTGTAATATAAGAAAAAGGTTTGGTGACCGTTTTAAATGCCATTTTAATGCATGCTTCAAATCGTTTACTTTTCAACTAAATAATGATTTTTTTTTCCTGCTTGCGCACCTATCCTGGACTTGTGTTGTTGTTTTTTTCCAGGAACTCGCTCAAGTGTATCGATCCGTTACTTATGGCCCCGACTTGCATCTTCTTGGCTTCAAAAGTTGAGGTAAATATTACTATTTAACTTATTATTGTTTAAACTACAGTCAGCCCTCAGTATTCGGGGACGTCATACCAGTAGTCTCTCTCCCAGTGTTTTTTGGAAAACACTGCCAATGTAATAATTCTCGTATTAGAACAAAATATAAGTTGTACATATTAAATAAATGTTTAAAAAAAATCTCTCCCTCTTGAAGATTTTTCCTGTCCTTCTGATAATATTTATACCAAACTATTGTTTAAATGTTTGCTAAAAGGGAAAAATTTACAAGGAAAACTCGAAATATTGACAAATGTTGGCTTGATTGCTGCGGTTTCCCATTATCACGGCATCATTGAGTCTACAGTCAAATATACCAAGAAATAAAAAACGTAAAATTTGATCAGCCATTGCTGTAGCTACACCTGCTACTATGTAGTCCTGAATCCACGTGTCTATCATGCAGAAAGTGCTTTTTTTTTCTGTGGGTGCCATAAGAAAGGTATGCATTGTTTAACTTGCACACTAGAGCTCTCACTATTTAATCTGCAAATCCTGAGAATTCAAAGACAAACTCATTATGGTCAACATAGCAAGGGATTCGCAAGTTTAAATCGTCAATGGATTATTTCTGTGAAATAGACCCATCTGTGGTAGGTTTTTCACATGTAGGAAATTTGGTAAGGGAAGCCTTGTCACTATACTCCAACAGAATTAACTGGAATTTAGAACAAACGACTAACAGAAAACAGATATTGTGTTCTTTGCAGAAAGCATCAACCTTGAATCACTGGATGGTCCCCAGGCCAAGTAATTTGTTTTAGGCCCTGCCTGGCGAGTTCTCAAAAAATTCAACCACTTCTTATTTTTCTGAGTCTCCTCTGCTCTTGAAGGGCCCTGTGCCATGCCTGGGTTGGCCCATGCGTTAAGATGGCACTGGACTTCCCCCCCCCCCCATCCTATTTCATCCTCACAAAGTAAGATACCTGAAGAACAAAATTATAAGGTTTGTGTATATCACAGATTTTCCGTATTCGCGGTCACTCCTGGAACATAACTCAACGAATACGGAGGGACGACTGCATTCTTTTTATTTGAAAATTTAATATCTCATCTCAGTGGTGGGATTCAGCATAACTGGTATCTTATTTTTAGTTCAGTTCAGGAACTGTTAAAATGTCATTTGCGTCACTACTGTGAGGGCAGTTCTCTTTAAGATTAGTTAATAATTTGTTCTCATTGGTAGCATGCTTAAAAAAATTAAATGAATTATATTTAGTCCCACAAAATAACGTGAAAATAAAACAATGAGAATTTTAGTCATACGAATAGCGAAATAAGATAAGACATCGTTAAGTATGGACAGAATGATGACTGACTGATTTTCCTTTTCCCCAGAAGCACTCGTTTTCGTTCACAACTGAAGTGCCACATATACATATGGCAGCATTTCTCAACCTTACTGAGCCCAAGTACCAGTGAAATGTCTGAAAAAATTCAACGAACCACTAACTTACAGTATGAAGGGCAACCACTGTGGTGGTCAAGTGATCATGGTGACAGACTCGCATCGTGAGGACCCAGGTTCAAACCCCCATTGTCACCATAGTGGTGGTCAGCTGAAGTTAGTTTTCTGTGATTCTCCAAACTTCAAGACACAAATGCGGGCCGATCTTCCCATTAAAAAGTCTTGCACCAGTCCCACAACGATAAAATTATTCAATCATCACACTTCAGTCATAGTTAGAAAAATTGATGGCAGATGGCAGCCCTACACAAGTTACGTACATAAAAACAAACTTCATGTTAGGTTTATAACATGTACGTGAACATTCCGGCATGAAACCAATTTTTTTAGAAATTCCGTAAAGGAAGGTGTATGAGGTGCATGTATGGTTGAGTAGTAGTAGTGTGGAGGGCGACTTCAAGACGCTAATATGAGCTGACCTCCCTATTAAAAAGTCTTGCCACAGAGAGCAACAGGCCTGCAACGATACAATTATTCAATCATTACACTTCACTCATTGTAGTTAGAAAAATTGATCTAATTGAAAAATTAGATCAATTTTCTAACTACAATTGATATATGTGAAATCATATTCGAAAACTAGAGAGTATAACATGCAGAGAAGTGATATTAAAACTATGTGGATTGAGCTTAAAAACAAAAATCGTCATAAGCTTATTGTAGGAGTTTGATATAGACCACCAAATCGGGATCCAAACTATATTTCAGGCATGGCCCCACAAGGGGTGGGCTGACAAGGCTCCAGCCCTGGGGCCCGGGAGGATTTTAATCATTTTTTTGTTTTTTCACGCTATAAATTCATCATAAAGGAGGCCCCATGAAAGTCTGGTCAGGGGGGGCCCGTAAAAGATCCAATCCCAGGGGGCCCTGCTTCAAGATGGGGGGGGGGCATGATTTCAGGGCTTCAGGAAGAAATTTTGTACATGTTTAAACATAAGAGGATAGTAATATTAGAGGAATTTTAAATATCCGGGTATCGATTGGGAGTACCTATTGGCTAGAGATCAATATGAGAGAGATTTTCATAAGTTGGTACTCGATAATCTCTTTTAGCAGCAAGTATATCAGAAGCTACTATGGGTACTTCTATTTTCGGCTTTATTCTTACTAGTTCCGGGATGTTATTGAACATGTTTCAGTTGGAGATGACTTTTCTTCTAGTAATCATAGGGTTATTAACCGCTTCACTTACAAACGATTGGCAAGAAATTCGGATGATCTATGTTTCACGAATCGGCTATAAACATGATAACCTTGTTCTAACCTAATGACATGTTAGAAAAAGGAAGGAAAAAGTATAAAAGTTAGAAAAGAAACAAATGAAAGGAAAACAGTATATTACTATATACCTCTGTCTTATTAATACAAGAAGCTTTAGAATTTAGAAGAAGCTTTTCACCTCCTCATCACAGAGGTAAAAAGAACTACTTTTTTTCAGTAACATTACCATTTAGGCTCCCGCGGAAATGGTCCTTATTCTAGTCATTTATTAATTTATCGTTTATTTGTCCACTTTACCCGAGGCTTAATTTGTCCTGGATTGTAGAATGCCATCAGGTTTTGGAGACCATGCCTACAGAGATACATTGACTTGGTTGGGGGGTGCAGAGAAGAACCATGCATGCTCTTGATGGCACACAGCACACTCAACCAGAGTGCCCACAGTGTCAAAGTTCATTGACCATTGTTCATGCTTTTACTTGTTCACATCATGGTCATCATTTTACGACCGCTTTTGGTCAGAATCATCTTTCGCTTCGTGACAGTTTATCTGACCTGCCGCTGTGGTGGTCGAGTGGTTATAGTGACGGACTCGCGATGCGAGGATCCGGGTTCGAACCCCACAGTAGTGGTCGGCTGAAGTTGGTTTTCTGTGGTTCCCAACATCAAGGCGCAAATGCGAGCCGATCTCCCCGTTAAAAAGTCTCGCCACAGAGAGCAACAGGCCTACAACGATAAATCATTCAATCATAACACTTCACTCATAGTTAGAAAACTGGTGGCAGATGGCAGCACTACACATAACAAGCATTACACAGACACAAACTTTAAGTCAGGTTGCACTACACGTACACGCACATTCCCGCATATACCGATTCGTTGGGGGTTCCGCGCGGGGGGGGGGGGTGGGCTCGGGGATCCATGATGTTCTTAAGTCAGCCACCTCGTTGGGCAATTTGCCTGTTGTGGCGTTGTATTTGTATTTGTACATAGCGATGCATCAAAGCCATTGGTTTTTACAACAAATTATACTTGTTTGCAATCTATGTCATTGTTTTGCATTTCACACGGCATTGTTTTTTTATCATTCATGGTTTTACTTTCTTGATGAGACAAGAACAGGTTTTGTTTTATCTTTAATTGGTCATTTGTTTTGGCGCTTGCTCCAATAATCCCAAAATCAAATCCAATCCAACTGCTTTAACAAGGGGACACCAGTATCGATTGGTAAGGGACAATGCCAGGTTGTGGTTTCGCAGGGAATTTTTCTCGTAACAGGGTGGTGAATAAATGGAATAGCTTATCTCCGGGGGTCATGAATTTTAACACAATTGACAAGTTTGAAAAGAAATACGATGAAGATATTGGGGTGGATCGAGAAGTAATAAATTCTTAGATAAGACAGCCATAATTTTTTATGGGCAGTCTTATATACTATCATGTAAACTCAGTGGCCAAAAAATTAGGAACACCTCTCACACTCCCTTCGACTCACCCATACAGCACATGAACTGACGTAATAAACTGATTCGCTGATAAAAAGCTTTCTCCTGGTCAGAAGCACCAGTTAACATTGCAATTTGACTGTTCATGGCAAAAACAAGAGATTTGAGTGATTTTGAATGCGGCATTATTGTGGATGCCAGGAAGGGCAGTTACTGTATCTCTGAAACTACTAACCTTCTTGGCTTTTCTTGCACAACAGTATCTTGAGTCTTGAAAGAAAATCAGCTAAGCCAAAAAACTTCCAGTCGAAAGTGGAAGGAAATCGTTTGTGAATGAAAGAGGTGCCAGAGACGGCAGACACGCATTGCATGCGGCAACAGAAGAGCCACAACACGGCAAATTGTAGCCCAATACATCTCAAAGCATATCTATATGCTCTACAAGATAGATTTTAAAACAAATTGGTTTTAATAGCCAGCAAGAGTGCCTTTAATTTCACTTCAAAACCAAAGAAAACAGCTTTTGTGGGCTAGAGAATGCAAAATTGGACACTTGATGAATGGAAGAATGTTGTCTGAGCTGACAAATCAAGATTTCTTTATGATGTTGATGGCGGGATCCATGTGTGGCGCAAGCAGCATAAATCCATGGATCCGGCATGCCACATGGCAACTGTTCAAGTGAAGTGGGTGGCAGCAGAATCCATGGGCAGAGATACAGGGGGCATCGCTCCCCTAGCGTCAAAGGTGTAGTCGACTGATCTAATGTATATTCATATATACATTATCGTGCCCCCATCCCCCAGCAATAATGACTGTGCCCTCTCCAGACTTCCAAGTCTATCTCCGCCTATGGTGGATTCACTGTCTGGGGAGCATTTGCCTGGTATACTTTTGGTCCCTTATTTCCCATTGGAAACATCTATAACATCCACCAGCGCCTGCCTCCACATCCTTGCTGACTATGTGCATCCGTTTACGTCCGTAATGTTTCTTCATGATAGCTATTTCCAGCAAGACAATGTACCCTCCCACGGGGCTGGAATTACCTGAGATTGATTTGAGGAGCATGATTCAAAGTTTTCATTGCTTTAATGTCCCCCCCCCCCAGTCACCCAATCGCAGCCCCATTAAGCATTTGTGGGACAAGGTTGAAAGGTCTGTTAAAAGCTTTGAAACACCATCTGAGGTAATTAAGAGCTGCCATTTTGTTAGCATGGGCTAGTACTCCTCATCGGTTTCAGTAACTTGTAGAGAATCCATGCCTAGAAGAATATCCACTGTCATCAAAGCCACAGGAGGTCCCACACAATATTAGTGGTAAAGTAGCAGGATGTTCCTGATTTTTTGGCCACTGGGTGTATATATAGTTTTTAGTTTATATAGTAGTGAACTTTTAACTGGGTTGTTGCAATTTACATCCATATTTGTTAGGGGCGTCTTTTTTTCAGCCACCTTGTTGGGCATTTTGCCTGTTGTGACCTTGTATTTTTTAACGTTCCCAGTATATGAAGAAGACCAGGGCAGTGCCAGGTATTACTGATAGTTGGATATAGAATGTCAGATTCACAATTTTTTTCTGAAGTTGAAGAAAATTTATTGGAATTTAAAAAAAGTCATGAGAAGAAAAAAATGCTAAAAATTCTTTTTCACAATATTTTTTTTGCCCCCCCCCTCCCCACGCTGGTGATGAACACCGCCACTATGGAGAGGTATAGGTTTGGTTCCATTGTTGGCATGTATGAGTTTGGGTAACTTTGTCCCTCATCAAATATCCCCTATTTTAAAACACCAAAACATGCTTGAAGTGATGAGGTTCACTGATTTTGATGAAAAAGTACTCTCACATATATCAATAAAAAAATACACTTTATTTATTTTTAGTTTACACTGTTACTTCGTCAAAAAAGGGAAATGTTTACAAATCAATAAAGAAAAAACATTAAACTAAATCTTACATTGGTAAAGTACCAGTACGGTTGTTATGAGTGAAAACACAGTGGGGCAGTGAGAAAAGCAAAAAATTAGGATAGGATAGAGAGAAGCAAGATAAGAATATATAGCCACGAACAAGGAACGTAGCATACCTAGTGGGGGCGTTTGATGTAGCAGAGAGATAACTCTCTGCTACAAGCAGAAACTTGCAATCAGTTTGTTTTTTCAGTTAAAGGATCTGCTCTATGGCTTTAGAACTTACAAAAATTTCAAAATTGTAAGGACCAGAGCTCAGGTATCAATTAAGAAAAAAATAGTGTGGTAAATATCACTATTTTTAAGGATAACTACAAAAATATTCCCTCTTCTACTTTGGTCGCCCTCCTCTTCCCTTCCCCTATTTACAGGTGTCGCGATTTCGATACCCGGTTCGTCCTTGTCAGAAAACTTTCCTGCCACAGGAGTACAACAGAAACGGCAACATGACTGCAGAAAAAATTGCTACCACAGGGAGTCCCCCATCGAAGGGTCGATGAGTATAAAAACAAGCCTACCATTTGGAATCTGCAATAAATTGTAGGTCCCGTCTAATTAGCCCTTGTGTGCAGAAAATGACAGTGGTGCGACAAAAATTATCAAAAGATTCTCTCTCACATCACTTACTGCATTTTTATATTTATTTGTTGGTTTCACTTTTAACGCAACTAAAAAGTATAATTATTGACACACAAAAAACGAACAGCATAACAAACATTCGGTATGACCCAGTATGGAAATATTGACGGAAAAAAGGACACAGTAGCCCAGGTAGATAAGATACTCGTCTGAAGTACCAAAGGATGCCAAAGGAAGTGCCTCAAGTTCAATACCTGGTTTATCCTTATCAGGAACTTTCCTGACACATGGGGTACAACAGAAACAGTGACATGACCACAGAAAAAGATTGCTACGGCAGGGAGTCCCACATCAAAGGGTTAGTGCACCAACCTCTCGATGAGTATAGAAAATAAAAGGCTGCCATTCGGAATCTGCAATAAATTGTAGTTCCCAGTCTAATTAGCCCTCTTCTGCAGCAAATGATCGTGGTGCGACAAAAATGATCAAACAGAACAAAGAAAATTAATCAAAATATAAATTTTGCTGATTTTTCCTCGTAAACACACGTACAAGATGTTATTAAATTCTGACTATTCAAATACATTTTCCTACACGATGAATGATAAATTAGCAAAGCATGTGAACATAAAAAAAGATCCGTGGAAAATTTATGAAAATTATTTATTACTTGTTTCCATTTGATCATTCATGGCATTTTAAAATAGTTGAGAATCAAACGTGAATGATTCTGGAAGTATTTTTAATCTCATATGGTTTTATTTAAATTAAAGAAAAACCAACGAGCCCTTTGGCACCAATTTTGAAACTACACAGAAACGAGCGACAAAGCAAAATGCAGACCTGCCAACTCTCCCGATTTAGGCCGGAGACTCCGGATTTTTCATCCTTCCTCCCGCTCTCCGGATTTGTTGAAATTTCTCCGGATTTTGGCAGAAAATCAGATTTAACGCGAGCTCTCATGTTGCCGTGGCGTCAATGATTACAGTCGTCGTTAGGGAAACACCCATAGAGGACAGTCGTGGTCATTTCCATCGAGCAGCCTTAAAAAAGGTCTCTGTGACCGCATTTAAGCAACTGGCAAAGATGCGACTTCGTTTTCGTAGCGTTTATCGGCAATCATTTATCAGGGGCATGACCTTGGTTGCCGAAATTTCTGTATAATCGTTATTGTATTCCATTAACAGCCGTGCGGTAAACACGTTTTTCGTCGGCTGCTTTGTAATTTGAGTTTTTTTTTAATTGTTTCTTCCGATTAAACGTGTTCAGAAAAAAAATATAAAACTTTAAGGTATAATAAAGCTAAAGTATAAAGCTTTTAAGAGTTCATATACCCAAGATAGAATCACTGATAGCATTCACGAAAGGAAACACATTTTATGAACAGTATGTAGATGTGATTTCTCTATTTTGCACTGAAGGACTGACATGGAATTATATTCTGCTCAGGGGCAATGTGCAGAACCTGCCTTGGGGGGTGGGGGGGAGAAATGTAACTTTTTCTTAATTGATTAAAAAAATTTTTTTTTGAAATTTTTTTTTGATCGAGTCTATGAGTGCCTCGGAGGGGGGGGGGTCCCCCTCGGTAGAATCTCCGGATTTCTGGATTCCAAAAGTTGGCACGTCTGAAAATGTTTTTGATTTCCTTGCTCCCATTGTTTGTAGCTGCAACTCTGCTGCAGCCCTCGTAACTATACGCAAGCACATAGGAATCCATCCAATGTTTGATTTCATTGATTGTGCTCTTTCTTTCCCCGGTTGCCTTGCTTGCCGCCCACCCTCCTCTCCCCACTATGTTTTCAGTCTAAGTATAATCTTTGTATCCGTATCGTATAATTTCAGAAACAACTTTCAATTCTGGGCTATACAATACAGTATTTACAGAAAAAGGTCTGTTTTCGATGATTTTGAAGGTTTGATCACTTGTGTAAAATTGGACCATTTGTAAGAGGTCTCTGGTTTTTTTTTTCAATAGACCACTTCTAAGCTTTTTTATAGGTTCTATGCAAAGCACAATTGTGCCAGTTTCTGCTATGCTCGTAACCAGTCCTGGGATTCCCCCACTTCTGAGCAACTACTACAATATCTTCTTCTTCAAAAAAAATATCCTTTAGAGATTGGTTTTCCATAGTTTTTGGTAAAGTTGATTTTAATGGCTCATTGTCCTCAACAGACTTGTTGTTAGTTTTTTCACAACCAGTTCCCAGTGTTGGCTCAAGTATTTTTTGCTACATTGTCCCACTTTTTTTTGGGACATAGTAACCGGTTTTTTGGAGTTACCGGTACTATTTTTTTATTTTCTTCGATTGCTGGGAGGATTGAAAAAGTGACAAACCATTATAAAAAGGCATATAAACTATTATACATATATTCACAGCCTTATAGAAGTGACAAATTATTGTAAAGGCATATACATGTCTGAAACGCATTGCTAAGAAACCACAGTAACCAAAGTAAACATTCTGAAAGTGATTATTGAGGCCCAAAAACCATTGTTGCCTGACAGTTTTTCACCCATTTCGGGCATTTGCCCATCTCTGAGAAACTTTCAAAGTAGCTTATCGTTCTAGTCGGGTCCCATTTGGTATATATGAAAAATTTTAATACAATAGATCTAAAATTATAGATTTGTATAGAGGATACACACACACACAGACAGAAAATCAATTTTATTTATATAGATTAACTTTGAAATTTGGTGCTTGCCTAAACTAAAAGATGTACTGGAGGCCCCTTGCACAAACTTAAGTGTGACAACAACAAAACATGTGTATTTAACAAAGCTATGAAAGCAGCATTGCTGCAATTTAGCAGCGAATGAGGCAACCATAATTTTTTATGGGCAGTGTATTTATATTTTATCATAATTATTGGTTTTCTATTGCTCTTATTGGATTTCTGTATTTTTGATATAGTGTAGATATACATTCGGCATCCATATTTTTTAAGGGTATCTCTTTTCAGCCACCTCGTTGGGCATTTTGTGTGTTGCAGCCTTTGTATTTGTATTAGAACTCTATTGAAAATGGGCTTCCCAGATCAGTGCTACGGCCTAGCAGAATTGCTGGCTACTATGCGAACCTGAAGCAAACAGCTTGTAGCAAGAATGTTTCAATAATTTTTCTGTTTTAGGACAAAGTAACACCCCAGGGCCAAAGTAGCTCGTGTTTACGGCATATAAAAAGCACAGATAAAAAAAAAGGTGTGAAAATAATAAAAATGATTTATTTAGATGAATAGGTTGATATATATATATAAATCATGATTTGATGTTTGTTCATAAATTTGGTTTACACAACAAAATTGGTGTGCAATCATGAATCACGTTAGCAAAAAAAAATTTCGATGAAGGCAGCAACCAAAGGAAGAATATGAATGCATTAATTGGATGAGTGAAGCAAAAATAAACAAAAGCAAAGATGATTATCAGAATATTCATTTGGGACTGTACACGCACCCAGACTAAAACTGGCAGTTATTTTATGAGATACAATGGCCAAAGATGTTTATATGACACACACACTCCAAAAGTCGAAGAGTTTTTCATCTTGTCCAATTCTCAGACATTGCAATTTATTGATGAGTATTTCGACATCCATCAGAGTGAACCTTGTGATTTCACTTTCTTTCCACACAAATCACATGGCGCCACACAAATCCATGGGTTCTGGATCCAATAACCTATAGTGATTTAACATAACAGGAACAAAATATCACAAACTGATGTGTTGAACCTAACTTAAGAAACAGTTTATAAATAATTGAAAAATCACACATTTGCGTACTGACACTCGCACATATGCTACTCATCCCACATTTAAAGAATAAATGGGATAAAATGGAGACATTGTGGTGGGGTTATAACCTAAACGATTTCCAGTAATAGCCAAGATATTTATAGTGTCGGTTCAGCTCTGTAATGGCTTCACCATCTTTGTGTTGCAATTTTAATGGCCAGCAGTGTAACTTGTAGTATGATGTATGTGTAATGTCCTTCATGCTTAACTATAATCTTATTTATCATTTTCAGGAATTTGGCATGATCTCAAATAGCCGCCTGATAACGACGTGCCAGACTGTAGGTAAGGGGTAATTTTTTTTTATACAAAAAATTTCTATAAATCACACAGGACAGTTGGCTTGTTGTAACTGCATTTCAGTTTTTTTCTTGTTCTACATTATTAAATAACATTATTAGTGAAAAACCTCAGTTTGTAAAACGTTCATGTATGTACATTCGGTTCATGAGCTTCATAGATCTCTAAACTTTTTTTTAAAATTTATTTAACACAACACAGACATTGTACCATGAAATACAAAATAAAAATACAGGGTGGGCAAAACGTCAGTAGAAACTTCTAGACTTTTTGCCCAATTTGTATACACATATGCATTAGATCAGTCTACTCCACCTTTGACCTTGGGGACAATGTCCTGATTCCCTCCCCCCCTCCCTCCTGTATGGCCATGCTGGTTAATATCAGTTTTGAGCATTTTACCATAAGCATATTCAAATGGGCGAAACAAACAGCAACCAATTTTTCCATTATATAATTTTTTTTCTTTATTTATTCACAGTATTATTTATCTGCTTTTGCATATTCAAACTTCATGCCATATTTTCGTGTGCGGTTAAGATCAAGTAAAGATTTTAGGCAAAAGGCAATGAAAAAAACAAATATTTAGGTGCCAGTCAAATTTTCTCAGACACAGCCAGTGTTCACCAATAAACATCTAGATCAGGGCTGGACAAATCCCAAAAAAAAAAAAAAAATCTAAGAGCTGGACTTTTTGCCCACCCTGTACAATACAAATGGAAGAGCAAAACAATGCATACACTATGCAGCTCTCAAAGATCCCCTTGGTCTGTTCTAGAGTTAAAAAAAAATTCTATATACAATAAACGTTGATTTATTAGTTTTTTTTAAAGGTATTTCAAATTTTGCTGTGGTTACCTATTTATATTTTCAATATTCATAATTCATAATAGAGTTTGAAAATCCAAAAGCTTCTTTCTTGAGATGTTATTTATTCTGAGGTCTAATAATTTTTTCCTGAATTTGTTACAAATGGTTGGTCATAGGTAATTTATACTTTTCTGAACGAGGTATTTATTTACGATTAAATAATTGACGTTTGGGTGTACCCAAAATTCCAAAACAAACACAGCTATACGCATTTCGAAACTATATGAAGTTCCTTCATCAGTAGCAGAAACAAAGAAGAAAGAAAATATTGGAAAAAACTCCTTTATTTTCTTTCTTCTTTGTTTCTGCTACTGATGAAGGAACTTCATATAGTTCCGAGAGAGAGAAATGCGTATAGCCGTGTTCGTTTTGGTATTTTGGGTACACCCAAACGTCGATTATTTAATCGTATTATCAAACCCAAAAGGTAATCCATTTCTAGGTATTTATTTGTTTTTTAGAGCTGAATACAAGAAATTGTATCTATTTGAGGTTCTATCTTTGTTATTTTTGAGAAATAAATAATGGTTTTTAGTCATGGAAATTATCATTTTATACATTAAAAGACTTTTCTAAGTCCACATTATGAAAATCTTTTTAAACATTATATATATATATATATAATAAATCCTTTTGGGGGGATGGGGGTTGGGACAAAACTATAACCATATTCCAAATTATATAAAAAAAACAAAAAAAACATAGTTTCACGATATAGGTGTCAGGAGAATGCCTCTATTGCTTCCACTGTTATCACACTGTTATTACATTTCACTTTTTTGCAAAATAGTCCACTTTTTTACAAACGATGGAAGAGTACTCCTTGATTTTATTCTGACTTGAATGAAGCCTTCACAATTCTCGTTTGTGTTGATACAGCAAGAGATGCTTCAGTTACGAGTCGTCCGCACCGTTCAACAGCTTTTGTGTGTGACACGGAAAATTTGGTATAGATGGAAAAGCAGGTTCAGATAATTTTTGTGGGTCCAGTTCCTGATTTTTTTATGATAGGTGGTTCAGTCACTCGCACTTGATCCCATGCAATTAGTTCCGAATAGTGCTTAGCAGAAAAATTTATTTTCGAAACATGGAAAATGTACGGATTTCTGCTTCTGATAATCCCTCATTTCTAATTTTTAGAATTCTCTTTTTTCCCAGTTCTTTGCCCGTACTATTTCCACAAGATATCTCTGATCTGCAAATAAATCACTGTTGTCACTGTCCATTATCTGAAGGTTAGAGATCTATTAGAGATTGGTTTAACTTTCACAATAGAGGTAATGTTTCGCAATTTTCCAAACTTTTTCCGATATCTTTTTATAACCAGTATTGGTAACAGTTCCGTCGCATTCGATCGCCATCAATTCTTTCGTATAAAAATTTTTCTTCAAAAAGTCAAAGAATTGATGACTTTATATCCCTTGCTCTACTGCTTCTTGGAGTTGTGTGACCGAGATAAATTGATCCGGGTTCCTGGTTATGTGTTCTTCAGATACGGTTCTTCTATGGAAAAAATCACCTTTTTTGACATTAGCTAAGGTTTTGTCTTTTCAACCATCAAAATATATTCCTCGCACATTTTGTTCTAGGAATTTTATCTTGCAAAAGAACTTTCTGTGATGCTCTTTCATGCCTTATTTTCATCCAGTCTATTGTCACATATTTGGCTTCTCTTTCGTCAATAACCCAACATCTTCCAGCAGAGCATTCGCAATAATTGCAGCTGATCAATCAGACACACCAGTTCTATCACAAGCAAGAGGAACATTTGGTAATTTAGTTCTCATCTGAGAGGATGATGGTAGAACTTCAAAAGCAAATGAAGTACTTGCTTCGGCACCGATTGATGGACCAGCTTTAGGTAGATGGAAATGCTAACTTCAACGGCAAACTGTGTTTTGGCTCATATAGATCACTTTCCTCAGAATCGTTGGATATAGATGAATTTTCAGTGGTTGATGAACAAGTTTCCGCCGTTTCTTCTTGAGATGGACTTCAAATGGGATATCATTTTCCTTTGTTCATTGTTTTTCAATTTCTTCGTTGTTAGGACATCTACTGGACCAATGGCCATCTTGCGTGTACTTCTTTGATCTTGCAAGAAATCTCGCTCTAAATTTGGGATCTTTCTCAACTTGTCACACTTAGTCTTCAAAATCACATTTGCATGCTGCAATGTCGAACAATTTCCGTGCTTCGCACTGAAAAGATTTCAACTTGAAAGTTTGAGAATCTTTCCTTGCTTTCATATTTCTCTGAAGATTCTTGTATTTACAGTAAAAGTCTTTGAAAATTTTGCATATCCGTTGGTGAGAAACCGTAGGAATTGAAGCAATTTTCCAAATATTTTCTATCTTTGGCACAATAATTTCAAGAATGTCTGCAATAGCTGGATCTTTTCTTGATTGTTGTGCCTTCATATTGCGTTGAGTTAGAAAATAACAAAGCATAACATCGCCATAGGTGGGCAAGACCCAAGAATCCAACTCTTTAGGCTTTCCTAAAATGTCACAACAATAAAAGCTTCTGGTCGTCATTTTGACTGCTATACACCCTCTCAGTTAAGGGATAAGATTGTAATGAATACTGAAAACAAGGGGAGAAACATCTAGTTCACTGAATGAATCACGTGTTCGGGGGAATAAGAAAGCCTCCTCCACGATGTCATGTTACAGAATTCTACGGGTGCGTAAAACTTGAGAGGCGATGAGGAACCTCAAGAAGTTTGAATTTTGGGGAAAAAAATTAGGAATGGTATTTCTTCACATAAAGGCATATTTTAAATTCTATTACGATGACAATTTCGAAAAAAAAAAAATTCCGTTCCACCCTATTAAACATGCCTGTTATAGAGGAGTGTAAACTTTTCTAAGACATCATGATTTCCAAAATTGTTTTTATAATTGACAACTTTATCAGCCAAAGCAACAGGACCATTGTGGTGGTCTATTGGTCATAGTGATGGATTCGCATCATGAGGACCCGGATTCGAACCCCACCATTGCCACAATGGTGGTTGGCTGAAGTTGGTTTCCTGTGGTTCCCAACTTCGAGGATCAAATACGAGTCGATCTCCTAATAAAAAGTCTTGCCACGGAGAACAACAAGCCTACAACGATACAATTATTTAATCATTGCACTTTACTCATACTTAGAAAAATTGATGGCAGATGGCAGTACTACACATAACAAGCATTACACAGAAATAAACTTCATGTCATATTTTACCACACACACATTTCAACATGTACCAATTCAATTGGAAGTTCCGCAGAGGAATATGGGTGAGGTGCGTGTGTGGTTTAGTAGTAGTGCCAGAGTGACACCCATCGAAAGACCAGGCATTTTAAAGGACACAACGAAGTGAAAAAAAACATTTGTATCTTGCATATTAATCGCCTGCACGAATAACTTTCAGTAACTATCGTTGTTTGCTTGCTGTTCTGTTTTAAAAACCATTGGTCTATCACAATTGTGGCTGGCTACTTCACACATTACCCAGGCTTCAGAAACTGGCAGCTGCATGGGCCTATTTACAAAGATCCTAGAATTCAGACATAGAGCAGCAGTTCTGAATTGCAGGATCGACTGTGGGTTCGAAGTCTTGAAATTCATGATTGGCTGTTCAGAATGTAGCTTTTGATCGATTTAGCTCTTACAAATTAGTGAGTGAAATAAGCTGAGAGGAATGTGTAAAAGTTTCAATACAGCAGCAAGATACTGTTTTGAGGACAATTTTAATAGTTTCAAATTTCGGTACAATTATTCATTTAATTTTTGTTTTGTCTTTTGCAGTCAAGAACAAGTTTTCATACGCATATCCTCAAGAATTCCCGTACCCGATGAAGCATGTCAATGAGTGTGAATTCTACCTCTTGGAAACGATGGTGAGATTTGTGCAATATGATATAATATGTTTTTTTTATATGCACTGCATTTCATTTTTCAGTGAAACCTATTTAAGAAATTCGTTTGGCATTCAGTAAAATTGTGAGTTGACCATCCAATGGAGGTAAACGGGAAAATAAAATTTTTAGCAACCCCTCTGGTGTCCTGCTTTTTGATAGTTTCCCCCTATTGATGGTTACTGCCTTGTTTTAAAACAAGACTTTTTACACCTCCTCAATTAAGGAACTTTCGCTTTTCTCTCTAATTGACTTATTGCCAAACCAGTCAAGTGACTCACGAGACATAAGCAAATGACCTAATCTGCCTGCGACACAATTCCAGATACCTTTAAAGGCTTGCAAACCATTTCTGAATCGATGAAATGGCACACAATCTCTAAAGGGTTTATCATCCTTGGTGTACAATTTTTGTTCGGAATTTGTGTAAATGCGAAAATCTCCTTTATTTTCATTCTCCAAAGTTGATATCTACATGATTGATTAGTCTACCATATAGCAAGTATTACATCCTCGACCATACACTCATATTAAGCTTTTAACAAAATTATCATTTGTCTCAGTGATGAAAATGGCGTAACAATGTTTTTCATTTCAGGATTGTTGCCTGGTGTTGTATCATCCGTATAGACCATTGGTGCATTATGTCGAAGATGTTGGACAGGACGAAGCGTTGTTGCATATGGCTTGGTACGTATTCCTAATAGATTCTCTGTACAGCGAACTTTCCTTTCTTTTCTTTAAAACGAGCACAACTCAGGTCTATCACCATCTATGGGCGATGTACTACCTAGGGAGTTGTGCCGGAAGTGTAACACTGTGTATGCCTAACATTTGGAGTGCGTATGTAGTCAAGGAAGCATTTTATTTTCTGGATATTATGCTGAGGTGAACCTCAATGAATGAACGCCAGAACTTTGCCACTGGACTTATCCCGTTGCTGAGACCTCTTCCAGCCCAGCTTCGTGGCAGAGTCTGGAACACTTTATTTTGTGTAAAAAAAAAAACCATATTTTCCCCGGACAGTTGGGTACTGTCGCAATTAACAAATTGCAAGATGGGATTGGGATTTGGAGAAAAGTTTCGGGGTTTAGTTAAGACAGATGAATGTACACACATATTAGGATGGAGGTATGTTTTAAAAGCGATTGAGCCCCCCCCCCCCCATGAAGTGAACCTCAGCATAATATCCAGAAAATAAAATGTTTCCTTGATATCTTGGGCTGAGAAAAAGCCATCTATCTCTGCGTATGTAGTGTTGTGTTTGATTTTTCAGTGCTGTCATCTATATTTCAGAAGTGAAGTGAGGGATGTATTATGATTGAATTGCATTAGTACTGTTTGTTTGTCTCGTGCTCTCTGTGGCGAGACTTTCTAAAGGGGGGATCGGCTCGCATTTGTGTCTTGAAGTTGGGAACCCTAAAAAGCCAACTTCAGCCGACCACCACTGTGGCGACGGTGGGGGTTCGAACCCAGGACCTTGCGATGTGAATCCATCATAATGACCACTCAACCACAGTGGCTTGTACAGTGAACTTTTTTTCTTTTTTTTTTTTCAAACCGATCACAACTCAGGTCTATTGCTATAGGCAATTTACTACCTAGTGAGTTGTGCTGGAAGTGTAAGTTCGTGTACCTAACAGTCTGAGTGTGTATCTAGTGTTGTGTATGATTTTTCAGTGCTGCCATCTGTATCTCAGAAGGGAAGTGAGTGATGTGTAGTGACTGAATATTTGTACTGTTTGTAGGACTGTTGCTCTCTGTGGCGAGACTTTTTAACGGGGAGATCGGCTCGCATTTGCGCCTCGAAGTTGGAACCACAGAAAACCAACTTCAGCCGACCACCACTGTGGTGACGGTGGGGCTCGAACCCGGGTCCCCGCGATGCGAGTCCGTCACTATATACAGTGAACTGCATTTACTGTTATGGGATTAAGTATCTTATCTAATAAGACATTGTTTCCTCAACCTATGGTTCCGCCCCCCCCCCATCTTAGGTGGCTCATGAAGATAACAGGCAATGATGTATAAATATTTAAATTCTGATTTGATTAGAAATTATTCAACAAGTTCTAACCAAAGTGGTTTTTTTATACAAACATATGTGGAGGTCGAAATAAATTATTGGATCCACAATAAGTTGGTGATCCATCTAATTTTGTTCCAAACTGATCTTGGGTTTAAAAATGTTAAGAAAATGCTGTGATAAGTGGTGATAATATTGTATTCTCGCTGTGTTTGTAGACTGTGCAAGGTTCTTTGTATGCATGCAGGGTAGGGCAAGGCTAGAACTGGAGGGGGAGGGGTAATTGCTCCAAGAAGCAAATTTTTGCAAGAAGGGAAACAAAAAGAACCACTGTTACAAAATTGAAACTTCTATGAGCTGAAGGGGGGGGGGGGCGGCAAAATTATGTTCTTCCCTGCCAATGAATGTTTCACATTATTCTACAAAGATCCCTCAGCTGACTGAAAATTTTCTGCTGTAAACATTTGCGCATAATTTCTCTATGACATCGTATTCACTTCATGATTCATTTCAATCGCTGATTCGCAGAGCAGCTACATCGAACATGGTGGAGGTGAAGTGTATGAGAGAATCTGAATCTCTCATGTAAAGCGGTTTATGTGCAGAGCATAGTGTGGCTCAGTCTGCAATTACTGACTTGGACAGACCAGTCGCAGAACAAAAAACAGTTTTATCACCATATTTTTTCCTGAAGAAAATATCAAAAAACACATCGGAAATTTTCATAAGTAACTGCGATTGAGGAATAATAAATAATTTTGTAATTCAAGCAAGATATGTGGCGGCACTTTAAATAACAGAACATCATTGAATAACTTGGCCAGAGTCGCCCAACTACATGACAATGTGTGCAATATTGCCAAGGTAAATCTATAATTTGCAAGAGCACTACAAGGTATTTTGGTTCGTGAAAGGAGTTTTAAGTCAGATGTTCATAACCTGAGGAGTGTCTGTATATTGTGGTGTGATCCCAGGTTGTCAAATGGCCGTTTATCACAGTGGAAAATTTCCAAATACTTTTTGCGAGACATAATTTATATAGGGTGTCTGAGAAGTAAGGCAGGGTTGAAATTTTGTCCTGTTTCTTCCCATCACTGTATATATAGCAATACCTAACACACCGACAGACCACGTGTCACACGACAGGGATGTCAATGAGTAGCAAGAACAATCCAACACAACAAGAGACAAAATCTAACTCAAAATCGTTAATATTTAATTTCAGAATATTTAACATCCAAATTTATAAGTTTTACATAAATTTTAACAAAACTGATATCGCTAAGTCATTGGTCCATATCTCCAATTACTGCGAGTCAGTTGATAGTATCTGGGTGGTTTAAGTCAACTTGTCCATTCTTTTACCTTGGTAGGCCAAATGTGAAGAAGAAGTAGCCTTGGGAGTTCAGGAACATGGAGGGCTGGAGCGGTATTCCAAGCATTCACGTATGCAAAGGGGGAGGGTTCTAACCCCCCCCCCCCCTTTCATGAGATATTTTCCATAGCGAATTTGAGGTAACTACTGATAGATGGCGCCTTCATTCCTAACCTAACTCATTGATGGCAGTAAAATGTAATATAGCAATACGGTCAGAGTTGGTGTTTGGTGAAGAAATAGCTCAAGAATCCTTAGCTGTAAGTGAATTTGTATGACCCACCTCTGAAGTCCCTGGGAATCAAGTTTGGGTTGTGACCCATTGCTCAAGAATCCGCATTTCTAAGTAGATTTGCACAACCCATTTCGGAAACCCCTGTAAATTGGGGGGAAGGTCGTCACCCATAGCTTAAGAATTCATATCTCTAAGTGGATTTCTATGACTCATCTCGGAAGGCAAATCAAGTTTTGGTTGTGACCTATAACTCAAGATTTGCTGACTGTTAGTGGAGTTGTATGACCCATCTAGGAAGCTGTTGCGAATCAAGCTTGGATCTTGACCCGTAGTTCAAGAATCTCTGTGTGTAAGTGGATTTATATTACCCATGTAGGAAACCCCTATGAATCAAGTTCATTTATTCATGGCCCATAGGTCAAGAATCCCTGAGTGTTATAGGAGCTATATGACCCACCTCGCAAGCCCCTGTGACCCATTGCAATTATAATCGCAATGTATATGTGTACTTTGCACTGCTCTCTTACTGTAACGGTTCGGACCTGCGGTGGATGGAAATAAGCCACTGCATCCTAGTAAGTGCTTAATAACTGAAATATATTTCATTAATTCATTTCCCTCCTTGTCAAGCCATCCATTGTCAGCCTGCGGTTGAGCATGATGCCGCATCATCATCATCATCAAGAGGTGCCAACTTGATTGTTTGTTTGCATCAAAACAACATGGTGTTGTGGTTTGCTTTGCCTTGTGATGATTACTGAATAGTGCAGAAATGTATCTGGAACGAAAATTTGTCTACGCTGCGAGCGAGTGGGTGGTCCCAGTCATTAGATTGTCTCTACAGAGGCTGGCTAGCAGCAAAGGGATCATCTCTTCCCTTCACCATGTTCTTATGTCTTCACCAGCTTGCGTCTCCGGTTGTATTCCGATTCTGCCTGGAGAGTCTGGTTCTCTGAGCCATGGGTTAGTTCCATCGAAGTCCAATGTTTAGAGTTCATGTTCTTGACTCTTGTCATTGTTGGATTGACTTGTGATGCTCACCGCTTATGTCTTTAAGGTCCAAGGACATGAAGATTTTTGACTCTGCTCCGATGAGCAATTAGCTGCCATCTTTATGCTGTTTTGTAATTGTTTGATGTCCCTGGACTAGAAGTGGGGGGGGGGGGACTGGCGTATCAGAGGCATAACGACATTTTTGGGAAAAAGCTAAATGTTTTTCGAAATTTCTAGGACTTCAAATTAAATTGTTAAAGATTAAAAAAATATAAATGTAAATTATTCAGAGTTCATGTTCTTGACCCTTGTCATTGTTGAATTGACTTGTGATCCGGAGATGTGACTCGGTTCACCACATCGTGCCACTGATTATTCATTCAGGGAGGAAAAATTTCCTGTAACATAATTCTACCATTATTCTCTGTAATATTCAATGTATTTGATTCGCAGTATCTAGCTTTGCAATGGAAATGTTGGGGCAGATTAACGAGATAAATGTTTTTATTTTATACAAATACAAATGCGTCATTTTATCTATTTGGTTTTTTTTTTCAGGAAAGTCATCAACGATAGCCTACGGACTGATGTTTGTCTCCTATATCCACCTCATCAAATAGCTCTCGGTAAGTGTCAGAGGTTGTCAACCCTGCCCTCAAACCTTAACACAAATATTGTTATCAATTATCATATCACAAGGTCTGATCAATTGGTAAACCAGGTGTACCGCAGAAAACTTTCATAGACAGAGCATAGGTTTAGATATGAGCCCTCCCTCTCAGCACCTAAGATGTGCACAGGTAGGGCAACCAAATGGCCTATATTTTCTAGGACATTCTCATATATTCACGTAATTTTAGCCATTCCGACTTTTTCGTTTTCCCCTCCAAAATTTTCAACAAAGCTGACTTAAATTTTTATTCGCAATTGAAATTTAGGATCAATTTCTGCAACTTATAAATTACATTATGGTAATTGTGTCTGTGTAAATATAAGGGTGGATCAAATTAAAATGGAAAATTTGATTTATTTTTGTATGAGTGTGACAAAACTTTTTGTAGGGGTAGAGCAATATATAGAAGTAAAGAAAGAGAGAGAGAGCACCCTCTACTGCAGAATGGACTTGCTCTAGTTAATCATATGGAATCACATGATATGTGCTGGCGGTCGGCCGACAGCATCGTTCAGCAGGCAATGATTTGTTTCATTATTTGGGTCTGCTGAATTTTTGCGAGTAAAAAAGAGCAACACTGTGTTATCCTTTTTTTTTTTAGTGCCAGAAGGAGTTGGATTTCGTGAAATGGATCAGCGAATGAAGGCAGTGTATGGTGAACATGTACTGTCACCGATTTGTGTGCGGGACTGGCACAAGTCATACATTCAAACATAGTATGAAAACGTGCTAGAGTGCACTGATATTCTTAGAGGGATTCACATAGCTATATCCAGTAGTAGAATTTAAGTAGTTTAAAGGCCGGTTGCAGCTGTGAACTGGTTGTACCTATGAACACCACATTTGGTAGCTGCCTGGGTGCTTATGTTAGAGGTAACCCTGATTATAGGTGCCATATTAGCAACTGATTCATTAAACGTGACAAAAAAATTAGGAATTGTTTCTACTGAACCAATGTAAACTGGCTAAATCTGGCCAGCAAATGTGTTGTAAATATTACTAACTCAATAAGTGACTGACAGATGGCTGCATGAGCTTCATCTTCAAGAAGGATGTTGTGTATTAAAAGATAGTCAGTGGATGTTGGGATAGCTATGGCACCCATTGTGTGTAACCGTCCTTTGTGTTAATTAAATGTTTAATTAGAAGTTCTAAGGGATTATTCTACAAAATGTTTGTACAATATTTCTAGATTCTAATACGGGGCAAACACATCTATTTAAAGCAGCAGTTCTCAACTTCTGACTTACAGAGCCTTTTCAGTCAATAATTTTTGTGGCAGAGCCCTGTGGGCTTCTGTTTTTTTAATATCGTTTTTCAAATTTTATTGTCCTGGATCAACCACGGAGTCCTTGGAAGTACATGTAGCCCAAACAGCTCCACAGAGCACAAGTTGAAAGCCCCCTAATCTAGAATGCAGCAAATTTACCTGATTTGAAAAACTTGAATACACTCCAAACGCCTCTAAGTGGTAGAATTATTCTGTCAATTGTGTGTGTAATGTGTGAGTCAATAACCAAAAGTTATATAATAATTTTGTCATGATTTATTATTTCAGCATGTTTGCATATGGCCTGCGTCATACTGGGAAAGGAATGCAAGCAGTGGTTTGCGGAACTCAACGTCGACATGGAGAAGGTAATTTTCAATGATTATAATTAGAAAAAGAAGTTTCTCTGGCTTAAGGGCCGCCATTACCATGAATTCATCATCAGCATTTCTCTAATGCTTGTGGTTAAAATCATAGATAAACGTTTGTCGGTATGAGGTCTTCCGTAAGCACAATGTATATTTAAGGCTTGGCGACGTAGCAGAAGCCATTGTGTTTTCATTGATTGCTGAGCACTACAATTGATGTATGCATTTTGAAGGCTGTTAGTGCATAATAGTTTGATAATTATTTGATGGACTGACTACAGCACGGAAAATGTCTTTTGTTCTTCACAGTGACAGTCAAAGTCCTGCTCAACTTTATTGGCTCCTCTTTTCGATTGTAACAGTTTGAATACGCAAATGTTCAAATATATGAGTTCATTTGTTGAATTCCTGTAACCATAGAGATGAGCTTGAATTTCTGCTTCGAAGAACATGAGGCATTCTTCTCTCAGTAGCCAGTTCAATCAAACAAATATTCTTCTCTCGTCCGATCATAGCTTTCAAACTCAAGAGAAGGCACCATTTCTAGAGCTCAGCAGCCAATCACAACACAGCACATCCTGCCAAACTGTGAATATCCGCTGTGATTGGGGAAGACCTCTGACCTGGAAGCATTGAGAATGGGTTCATACTGATGCTGGGCAGCGAAAAACCATGATTATGTTTTATATTATGAAAAATCATACAGTAGACACATGTTCTGGCAACCATTCAGTTACAATGACCAGTATGCTAAGTCCCAAATATTTTTACATAATTATCCTATATTTTTTTTCTTTTGATACAACGACTACCCTGTGTAATGTTCATTTTTGATGGAATGGCGGGAATGTCGTTGTAAAAAGCATCAACTGTTGTAGCAATTTTGACATCTTTGGCACCTCTGATGGTCTCTTACCTGTTTTAGGCCATACAGGGTGATTTTAAATGGAAAAAACTTTTTGAAGTTATATAAGACACCTAAACAAGTATTTGTGGTCATAGAATGTAGAGGTGTTTTCAGAGACTGCTAAACAGCACTTCACCGAAAACAAATATATTTTTCAGACAGATTTGCTGCAGTATTTACTATCAGCCATTCAAGGGTGCATATGCACCGTCGGATTGGATTGGAGTTTGTTTTTTATTGGTGCAAGAACCATCAAGGTCATGCTGCATCAAACTATGATCAAGCAGTACAATGATTTGTGGTAGAATTTGTGTTACTCAAGTTGCACCATGGGAAGGCCCACCACATTACAATAACCTTGCACCCGCATATGGTTGACTGCACTTATTGAAGCAAATCCGTCATAAAAATATAATATTTGCTTTCGATGAAGTGCTGTTGTGCACTCTCTAAAAACACCCTCTACCGCCTTTGCCATTGCGATTCGATCCCACATTCTGTGACCAAAAATGCTTGTTTAGGAGTCTTATAATGCTGCTTAAAGTTTGTCCCATGAATTTTTAGAATCACCCTACATTGTATATTACTCTCAGTTGTTCAAAGGCTAATCTGTTTAACAAATTCTTATCTGTCCGTTCTTAGATACTGGAGATCACCCGCCAGATCTTGTCACTCTACGACCTTTGGAAATCGTTCGACGAGAAGAAAGAAGTTCCCGCTCTGCTGGCAAAAATGCCAAAACCCAAAACACAGCCCACCAGGTAACAACGTTCAATGTTGATTATGGTGGCTTATTTGGGGGCGGAGGTTATAGGTTATTATAACTTGCATGCATAAAAATGGCCTTATTATATATAAGAAATATATATATACACATACACACACACTCAAAAATACACAGTATGCGTCAAATGTAACCGCGCCGTCACTGTGATACTCTTCCAACATGGATGTGATATGCACGAGAAGGAAAAGAAGAAAAAAAAGCTTGCTTGAAAGGGAAAAAGAAAAAAGCCCTTGAATAATGTTTCCTATGAATGTGCCATTTTTTGTTGTCGGAAAAAATATATCTGCCATTCCTTAAGCCAATAAAAAGTCTTGTATAAACCCTCTGTGGAGTTTCCGATCTCGTCATTTAGTGGATAGATGAGTCTGTCTTGAAAAATTTACACAGTTCTTAATTTCAGATGCCGCTGCTGCTTTTCATAGATTTTGTTTTGTAAATCCTATGAGATAATCACTTTTATCCTCTGTCAGTTCAGTTTTCTTCTGTGTTGGATACAAAGAGTCAAAATTTTCATATGGGTTTCCCTGAATGCCATATGAGTGACTAATTGTTCAACTGATAGAATGTTATTCAACGCATGTTACTGAAAATATACAGAGTGAGTTATCAATTGTCCAACTGACAAGAGGTTATACAGTTGAATAGAGATGATTGATTCCATACACATTGCTATGAGTGACTGATTGCATGGTGGGAGGTTACTCATTTCAATTTGCATTTCCATAAATACAGAATGAGCTACTGTCTGGCTGACAAGGGGTTATTGATTCCATACACATTTATAAGAGTGATCATTGTGAGGTCATTCATTGCATATGCATTTCCACGAATGTGCAGGTCAACCATTTCATGTGCATTTCTATGAATGATCAAATCATCCATTTCATATGCATGTATTTCCATGTATGTAGAACAAGTAACTTTCTTGCTGACTACAAAATTTCATATACATTTCCATGAGCAATTGATTAATGTGAGGTCATCCATTTTGTTTGCATTTCCATGAATTAGCAGGTCATTCCCATTTCATACAACTTTCCGTGAATGACCAGGTCATCTCCATTCCATACGAGTTTCCATGAATGAGCAGATCATCCATTTCATATGCATTTCCATGTATGTAGAATGAGTAACCATCTGGCTGACTACAGAATTTCATACAGGTTTTCCATTAGCAATTGATCATGAGCAAGGTCATTCATTTCATATGCATTTCCATGAATGCCCAGGTCATCTCCATTTCATATGCATTTCCATGAATGCCCAGGTCATCTCCATTTCATATGCATTTCTATGTATGTAGTACAAGAAACCTGGCTGACTACAGAATTTCATACATGCTTTCCATGAGCAGTTGATTAAGGCAAGATCATCCATTTTTTAATATGCATTTCCATGAATGAGCAGGTCATTTATTTGATATGCATTTCCATGAATGAGCAGGTCATTTATTTGATATGCATTTCCATGAATGAGCAGGTCATTTGTGGTTTAATATCCATTTCCATGAATGCAGAATGAGCAACTGCCTGGCTGACTATGGGATTGTTAATTTTATACACATTTCTATGAATACAAAATGTGTGACCAATTGTGTGACTAATGAGAGGTTTTTGTTTTATAAATATTTATGTGAGAAAGTACAGAATGACCCACAAATTGTCCAACTAATAATAGCTTATCAATTTCGTATGAATTTGTAGGTCATGTCAGCATTCATGTCCATTGAATACAAAATGAGTGACTGGTTTTCTGAGGAGGAGGTTTTGTTAGTGCAAAATGAATATCCAATCATTCAATTGATACGAGTATATTAAGTTGAAGTAAATTTCCATAGATGAAGAATGATTGACTGATCAACTAGAGCTTGATTATTTCATATGCATTTCCATAAATGACTGATTTTTTAGCTCAGAGGTTTCCAACTTATCCAGTCCTTTTGGAATCAATTCATATGGAAGAGTTCCTTTTTCCTCTTTTTTTTTATTTTTATGAATTTACTGGTTTATTTTTCTTGGAGTGACCGCAGAGCCCCTGAGAAGTGTATGCAGAACCTTAAGTGGTCCATGGAGCACAGATTGAGAATCGCTAATCTAACTGATGAGAAATTATTTGTTTCATGCACGTTTTCATGAGTGATTGCTTGAGGTGTGGATCAATCAGTCCATATATGCATATACATTAGATCAGTCGGCTCTGCTTTTGAGGCTGACATATCTCCACCCATGATCATTGAGTATAAAATATTTGATGGTGTTTGCTGTTGGAATTTTGATGGAGTTTACTGTTGGGCACACTTGCATTGGTTCTGCTGGATTGAAATTACTTAATTGGCTAATTTTATATTTCACTCTTATTGTCCAAACAAAGGTAGTGTAGATTTGAAAATGTCTGTTGCAGAGGCACCGGAACCTAGGGGCTGAGGCCATTTGAGGGCCCCAAATAATTCCAGAAAAAAACAATGCAATATACAAAGCTATCCTTCTGCGTACGCACCTGAGTCGCATATATATGGAACGACCAGCAACTTTCAGCCCCTTTCTCCCAATGTTTTCTTCATGTTGGCACCTCTGGTGTGTTGAAGAAAGGAAATATAATTTATGTGCTTGTGTGATTGATTATTTGCACTATTGCTGTATAACATATCGTGTGGCAGCAGTTCAGATCCAGTAGCTCAGCTTACACTTGAGGTTTTGCGAGTCTGCCGCAAAACAAGTGAATGGCTTGTGAACTCTAACCTAAGTTGAGTTGGGTATGGAAGCATAGCTATTCTGAATTTCCATAAAAAGGGTGGTTGCCACCCCTCTTGAAAAGATAAAAACACTTCAACTTGTGTGGGTCTATGGGGGAATCCAAACAAGGACCATCTGAGGAGTCATTCAGGACTGTAGGTTATTAGTTTGGTGTATTTAACTGTGTTGTGATGAAGGTTATAAGTATGAGCTCTTGTGAAGATGTGTTTTGAAAGAGACGTAATGAGTTTATTTTGGTACAGCATTTTTTTATTTAACACTGAAATCAGTGTTTCTCAAAGTGTGCATCACTGTGAGCAGCAGATATTGATTTGTATGCCTATTTTATGTTTGAAGTGGTTCTTTTATGAGTGAAAAATACCTATTAAAAACTATTCTGGGGAGCTGCAGACGAGTTGTGAATTAGGCAAGGGAGCCGCAGGTTACAAAAGTTTGAGAACTACTGCCTTAAATGCATAGCCTTTCATATGTGCAAAGGGTCCTTTAAACATTCATTACTGCAGCCACAGTTTGAGGATAAAAATCCAGAATCGACTTTGCACATAGGCTCAGGTCATTTTCTTTCCATTCTATATTTTGAATTTGCTGGTCGATTAACGGCAACAACTCTATGTCTCAGAGCATGTGATTTTGCTAATTCGTTAAAATTTTCTGTTTGAATTTCTTTCCCCCCCTCCTGAAAGTTTGCAATTCACAATCTTTTTCTTGCTATAGTTTTTTAATCACAAAGAAGGTAGTTGTATATTTGGAAAGTAATACATCTACACTGAAGTGCCAAAGAAACTGGTATACCCACCTAGTATCATGTAGGTCCCCATCAAGCACCCAAAAGTGCTGTAATGAAATGTGGTATAGACTCCACGAATGTGTGAAGGTATCCTGAAGGCAATTCACTTCATGATTTGCTTACACAGGACAATTCCATAATGGTACCAATTGATTTTATACAGCACATTGAACAGGTATCCCATATATGCTCAATAATATTGTCTGGGGATTTAGGTTGCCTACAGAGGATACTGAAGTCAGAAGAGTGTTCCTCCTCCCCCTTACCAGATCATGGCCTGCCATTCTGTCTCAAGGAAGAGATATAAACAGTTAGTCGAAGAAGACCTGGGCCATACTGGAAAAAAAATGGTGTTCCTGGAGCCACTCTGTAGCAACTTCTGATGGGTGGGGTGTCGCATTGTCCTGTTGGAATTGTCCAAGCCTGTCGGAATGCGTACAGGACACGAATGGTGTGTAAGCGATCACAAAGGATGTTGGATGTTTACATACTGGTCACAGCCCAGAACCGTCAGTAGCCCTATTTAAGGTTCCTTATTTGATAACTATGCATGTCTCATACTATAACAGCCTCTACCAGCTTGAACAGTCTCCTGTTGACATGCAGAGACCATGGGTTTTATGGGGTTTTCCCATACCCATACACGTCCATCAGCCCGATGAAACTGCAAACGCGACTCAGACCAGGCAACGTGTTTCCAGTCATCAACAGTCCAATGACGAGTCCAGGCGAGGTGCATAGTTTTGTGCCTTGCAGTCGCCAAAAGTACTCGAGTGGACCTTCGGTTCTGAAAGCCCATATCAAGAAGGGGCTGTTGTACAGTTCGCATGCTGACACTTGTTGATGACACAACATTAAAATTTACAGTAATTTGAGGCAGTGTTGCATGTCTGTCTAATGAAACGATTCTTGTCAGTTGTCACTGGTCCCGTTCCTTTGAGGTCTTTTCCACTCGTACCTTTGTTGGAGATTGAATTTTTTCCCAGATTCTGTATATTCACGGTACCATTTTGCGATGGGTATATGCAAAAATCCAAATTTAATCTCTACCTTCGAAATGCTGTGACCCATCACGTGAGTGCCGACTACTAAGCCATTTTCAAAGTCATTAAAATCATAATAACCTGCAATTACGAGTTTCAATGTTAAGGTAAATATATATATATATTATCAAGTAGAACATATAATGCTCATAGTGGAGCGAGGAGCTACGAGTTCCAAGAATTGCGACGAGGAATAAAAAAAATGCATGGAGTGGAGAAAGAGATAGGGCACATAGTAAACAAGGAAGAGGTTAAAGAAAATGGCCGGAGGGGTTCTGAAATGTAAGGATGTGCTGATCCCTCCACAGAAGAGGGAAAGAAAAAAAAGGAGAAATGAACCAATCAGCGGATAGCAAAAATAAGCAGATCGAGGCTAAAACAAACAGGATTGTTCAAGTCACGCACCTTGTTGGCTTCTGTCTCACTCCTCGAGTATGTGCAGTGTAGAACAAAACAATACAAATGTTTTCGTCTTTAGTCTTTATTATGCACTCTCGTACCTCGTAGTTGCTCCAGTATTTGCTCGACCTAAGGTAAGACCACCAGACTGTGACTCCTGCTCTGTCTCCCTAGGGGATATAGGCTGAGGAGACAGCCACAGTGGAAAGCCCTGAGATAAGACCCCCCAGAGTAGTACTAATGTTTTTTTGTAGACACCAACTTCCTTTGTGCTCGCTGAAAAAAAGACTCCCGGTGGCCTGGTTCGAACGGCTCAAAAAGGATTAATTCGTCGTTCACAACACCGTACAAGTACAACAACCAATTGTGAATGCTCACATTACATTTTTTTCACTAATTTATGTGCATTAACAGCTTCCTATTGTTTTATATAGGCGCTGCTGACCACATCAAGTTATGTTAATTGGTTGCACTTCCCCTTTATTTTGCGAACGCTTTAATTTCTTTAACTTTATTTTCTGAACACCTTTTGAGCATTTTTTAAAATTATGATCATACCTCTACGACGGACGGTTGATGAGGTGAAAGCCGTGCTAGCACTTACAGGCAGGGGCGTAGCCAGAAATTTTGTTCTGTGGGGGGGGGGACCAAAGTGACAGAACAATGGATTTGGCCATCTTTTTCCCTTTTTTCGGTCATTTTCTCACATTTCGGGGGAGGACCAGACCCCCCAAGTCCCTCCCCCCCTCGCTACGCCCTTGCTTACAGGTACACCCTGTGTATGCGTATAGTAACAGGTAATTAAAACCACACAACTTCTAATTTACATACCATTACTAGTTATGCATAGAAAAAAAAATCCTTTATTTCTAAAACTTCTTTGCAGTCATTACTGAGAGCCCCTGTGCGATCGTGTGGGCATCGTGCTGGACTTTCGTCCCACGGATCCAGGTTCGAACCCCGCTGACCGCACAGTGCTGGTCGGCACCAAAGTTTGTTTTCTGCGGTTGCTTCGAGGTGCATGTCTGGTTCAGTAGTCTAGTAGTACCCCCGAGGCGCGAATGCGAACCGGTCTCCCATTTGAAAAAGTCTTTCCGCAGAGAGCGGGCAGACCAACAACACGATACTAACATAACATGAAAAAATTCAAGCATTCCCATTTCGAAAAATGGACGATAGATGGCTGCACGAACCGATGGCAAGCTCAACTCGACAACATAAATACGTTAGGGCCACACATATATACTCAGAACACGCATTCTCCGGCATGTGCCGATTCGTTAGGAATTCCGTAGAGGAATGTGTACGAGGTGCATGTACGGTTAAGTAGTAGTCACTGCTCGGATCCAAAAAAAAAAAAGAAGCTAAAAGAATATTTTTCTTTTTAGTTTCTGAAGATCACTGTGGTGATCCCAACTTCGAGGCGCGAATGCGAGCCGATCTCCCCGTTAAAAAGTCTCGCCGCAGAGAACAACGTGCCTACAACGTTACCATTATTCATTCTTTGCACTTCACTCCGTATGAGTTGAGAAAAACCTCACAGTTTAAAAAATTGATTGCAGATGGCAGCACTACACAGAAACAAACTTCACGGAAGGTTCACTATACGTACACACATTCCAACATGTAACCAATTCGTTAGAAGTTCCGCAGAGGAATATGGACGAGGTGCATATCTGGTTTAGTAGTAGTAGTAGTTTCTGAAGATCGTAAACGGTATTTTTTCCGATTCCATGTCAATATTCGTAGTGGTGTAGCGCGTTTTAGTTTTTTTTTTCCTCACGTATGCATAAAGCATCAGGTTTCCGTTTGCACCACGTGCCTGACCATAGCGCCCACAAGGAGTGGGCTGACAAGGCTCCAGCCCTGGGGCCCGGGACGATTTTCAGTTTTTTTGCTTTTCACGCTATAAATTCATCATAAAGGGGCAAAAAGGGCTCGTGGAAGTCTGGTCGGGGGGGGGGGCGTAAAAAATCCCAGATTAGGGGTCCTGCTCCAGGATGTGGGAGCCATGTGCCTGACATCACTTTACGTTTTCGGCATGTTTGGAAATTTGCCCAAATAACCATAGGAAATAACAGAGCGCTGGGAAACTTCTATAACACGCTAAAAAGGTTGACTGTTCAACTGACGCGGTGAAATGAAACGAAAAAAGAAAGTTATCAAGCTTACTTCTTTCTGACTAATCATTCATTAGGACACAGTTGCCATCATTGTTTCCCAGAAGCCCGAAAATCGCAGTGGACGACAACAATGATAAGTGGTACAAAAAAAAAAAATTGGGGGTAGGCTGTGTCACAGACACGGCCACGAGTTTCGACATGAATTAGGGGGTTTTTTTTCGTGCCTTGAATCGCGTGGTAGGAACTGACATAATCAAATTGTGTCGTTATCATCGGTCTTATCTTTGGAACATGTAACAAACGATGCCAACGTCGCCTATTTTCGTCGTGAACTGCTCGAGATATAGCGGAAAACATTTCGTTACGAATCAGGGGGGGCGAAGGGCTAGTGCCGAGACGGGAAGAGATTTCGAAACCGTAGTGATCATTGGGTGCACCTTTGCATTGTACTACACCTTGACGATACCATTGCTTTTGACTTGCGTTAGGTACTTCCTGAGATTTATGAGCGTTTAAAGAATTACCTCACGAAGGTTTTTACGTAGTCTCCCGGTATCGTCAGGCGATTTAAAAGACGTATTCAAGTCATGGGCGGAGATACGGGGGAGCTGGATACCCCCAGAGTCAAACGTGGAGTCGACTGATCTAATGTATATATGTATAGATATCATCATCGTGCCCCCCCCCCCTAGACTTCCAAGTCAATCTCCGCCTATGATTCAAGTCAAAAATAAATAAAATGGCCGATGAATTAGAAAATTCCAAAACAGAATTTAGGTAAAGAAAAAACATCACGAAAGTTCCCGTTTGCAAAAAACATAATTCGCCTGAAGTGTCCAGATATGGGAGGTCCTACTGTATACGGAATCCTATTTAAGTCAGTTATACCTCCCTCTCCCCCCAAAATACCATTTGCCTCCCTCTCAAAGAAAGTTCTGGATAGTATAAATTGTATTCCTAACGTGCACACTATAGATGGGGCTTGTTTCATTTTGATATGACTCACGGTTCATGAGATATAAGACCAGGGGCGTCGGAAGTGTTTCGAACCTGTGGGTGCTCGTCTTGAGTTCCATGCAGGAAATTTCGATTTCCGAATCAATTCTGTGGGTGCTCGGACCTGTTTTACAAACTTCCGTGGGCGCTCGAGCACCCCCGGCTCCGACGCCATTGTATAAGACTGACTTTCTTTCAAAGAGCACAACTTCGGTCTACCGCCACGGCTAATTTACTACTGATTGGGTTATGTCGGAAGTGTATGTGTACCTAACAGTCTGAGTGAGAATATATAGTATGAATTCGTAGTGGGGTGCCATCTAGGTTACAAATTCTCAATGGCGGGACTTTTTAACGGGGAGATCGGCTCGTATTCGCTCCTCGAAGTCGAGAGCCACAGAAAACCAACTTCAGCCGACCACCACTGTGGCGACGGTGGGGTTTGAACTCGGGTCCTCGCGATGCGGGTCTGTCACTTTGACCACTCGATCACCACAGCGGTTCGAGGCATGGATTGATGATTCACAAAGTTGACTGATGCCGCTTTTGAAATGCAGAGCAGATGATGATGTAATCTGTTGATGTTTTCAATTTCGTCGATCCGTTGTCATCGTCATCAGTTTCTGTCTGTCGCATATTGTATGAGGTATACGTGAACGTTTAAAGCGTACATGCCCAACCCGTGGTCACCTGATGTGTCCCAGACCCATAGGCGGAGATAGACTTGGAAGTCTGTGGGGCGGATCACGATGATGTCAGTTCATGTATACACATATACATTAGATCAGTCGATTCCGCCTTTGACGCTGGGGGAGAGTGAGAACAATGCCCTCTTCTGCCCCCCCCCTCCTCCCCGTATCTCCGCCCATGCCCAGATCTAATTTTGTAAAAATGAACTGAATCATTTTTCATACAACTATTTTTTGGTGTCATCCTAATCGGCGCCCTTTCACCAAGGATGCCAACGGCCCTGCGGTTGTAATGGTATCAAATTGCGAGGTAGGTAGGCTCCCATGATCCTGATTTTCCGTTTTCAAATTTTCGATGTTTTTATAGGAATTCGAAAATCATGAAGCATTTTATTAGTTTGCGACCCGCGACTAATTGTCTAATCACTCTAGTGGCCCATAAAAATTACCAATACCAAATTCATTAAGTGGTCCGTGTGTGCGGACCACTTAATTACAGGACCACTACTTAATTGCGGACCACTCTTACAGTTTCAGACAGTGGCGTCGGAGCCGGGGGTGCTGTGGGTGCTCCAGCACCCACGGAAGTTTGTAAAACAGGTCCGAGCACCCACAGAATTGATTCAGAAATCGAAATTTCCTGCATAGAACTCAAGACGAGCACCCACAGGTTCGAAATACTTCCGACGCCCCTGGTTTCAGAGCATTTGAATGACACGTGGCGCATTTTCGGCATAGGCGGAGATAGATTTGGAAGGCTTGGGAGTGGAAACACGTTGATGATATTAATTTCTATACAGAGGGTGGTCATAAAATAACTTCGCCGACACTCGAACCCCTAGCGGCTGCGAAAATCGACGAATGCCAATGAATTTCGAGATACAGGTGTTTTCCCAGTTATGCGCTCGAGAATGAGTAGAGAAACTAAAACCCAGATGTCGCGGTTACGGCAACAAAATTTCGAAAAACTCGAATCGTAACACTTTTATGCGTTGCAAAGTGATCGGCGCAGTAAAAAAACCACGAATAGCGTTAGAACGGTGCCTGTATTATCACCATGAACGCCGACGCGAGACGCTTAGAAACATTACTACCGCAGGGAGTTCCCACTCCGAGGAGTTAGGGTACCAGCCTATTGGTGAGGTCTTTCTTTCTCTGCGTCCTACGCAGGTGATTATGGTGATACAGGTACCGTTCTAACGCCATTCGTGGTTTTTTACGGCACAGATCACTTTACAATGCATGGAAGTGAGTGTTGCCATTCAAATTTTTCGAAACGCCGTGACCACAACTGCGTTATCTCGGTTTTTGTTTCTACTTTTCATTCCCGAGCGTATATTGGGAAACACCTATATCTCGAAATTCATTCGCACTCGTCGATTTTTGCGGCCGCTAGGGTCTCGTGTATCGGTGAAGTTATTTTATGTCCACCCTGTATATAAACATACAGTAGATCAGCCAGCTCCGTCATGAGGCTTTTCGCATAGACATCGTAAGGTTTTCGAGGTTTTCGATGTCTATGCTCGATCTTTGAGGGACAGGCACAGCAAGGCCGCAGCGAGGGGGGGACTTGGTCTTTCTTTCAAACCGAGCACAACTCAGGTCTATCACCATCTATGGGCGATTTACTACCTAGTGAGTTGTACCGGAAGTGTAACTGGGTATGTAGTGTTGTGTTTTGACTTTTCAGTGCTGCTGTCATCTATATTTCAGACGTGAAGTGAGTGATGTGTTGTGATTGAATTACATTTGTAGGTCTGTTGCTCTCTGTGGCGAGACTTTTTGAAGGGGAGATCGGCTCGCATTCGCGCCTTCAAGTTGGGAACCACAGAAAGCCAACTTCATCCGACCACCACTGTGGCGACGATGGGGTTCGAACTCGGGACCTCGCGAGGCGAGTCCGTCATTATAACCACTCGACCACCACAGCTGCGGACTTGGGGATCTGCCCCCCTCCCCCCCCCCCCGAAATGTGAGAAAATGACCGAAAAAAAGGGGTGAAATGGCTAAATCTGTTGTTCTATCACTTTGGTTCTCCCCCCCCCCCTCCCCTGAACGAAATTTTTGGCTACGGGCCTGAGGCACGGGGTATCCCCCCCCCCATAGAAATCAATGTTAAAATTGCCAATTTTACTTCAGAAATGCGGGAATTTAATGGGGTTTTCCGCCATATCAGTAATTTTGAAAATTGAATTCTTGATTTTTGAAATATTGAGGGGCTCGGTAGCCCTTAGTGGGGTTCTCTATGCAAATCTACAATTTTAGATCGACCGTATTCAAATTTTGCATATATACCAAACGGTGCTCCCTTAGGGGAACCCCCGTATGGCGAATCACATTCGCCGGGTCGGGGTAAGTAACTCATATATACCAAACGGGACCAGACTTGAACGATAGGCTACTTTAAAAGTTAACATCTGCCCGAAATGGGCGAAAAACTGTCGGGCAACAATGGTTTCTGAGCCCCCAACAATCACTTTCGGAACGTTCACTTTGGTTACCGTGGTTCCCTAGAAATGCGTTTCAGACGTGTATATGCCTTTGCAATGGTTTGTCACTTCTTTCAATCCTCCCAGTAATTGAAGAAAACCCGGGCAGCGCCGGGTATTACAGCTAGTTAAATATAAAATAATTTGTCGGACCCTACTTTTTAGCTCTTTTTAGTTATTCCTTCTCAAGTATGCAAATGAAAGTTAACCTGTCCAATGTTTCTGACGTAATATCACGTCGGAAGTTTTATAGAAGAAATACAGACACCGTTGTGCGTGCGTGTGTCGCTTATTTGAGATAAGAATGCAACCTTGAGAATTTTCTGTGAGAGTAGATATAAAAACGAATCTTCTTCAAACACTAAATCTTTCTCAAGCTTGTATTTACGTGAGGGAGGGGGGGGGGTTCCTGTTTTCACTGAACTCCGTCCTCCCGGTTTCCACTCCCATCCCCATGGCCTCCGCATGGTTGGGGCTGACGGGGCCCGGGATAATTCTCATCTTTTTTTACGCTATAAATTAACTATAGAAGGGCCCGTGGAAATTTTGACCGGGGGGAGGGGTCGCAAAATAACCCAGCCTAGGAGCAGGGCCGTCTTACATGGGCCCCCGGGCCAAGTGGTTTTTCTGAGGCCCTACCAGGTAAATTATAGAAAATTTCAACCAAATATCATTTTTGTGAGGCCCCTCTTCTCTTGAGGCCCCCAGGCCGTGCCCGGGTAGGCCCATGCGTTAAGACGGCACTTCCTACGAGCCCTGTCCATCTAAATGGAAAAAAACCGATTGCATTTCTAACATTTCTTTGTGATTTGTATTTTGTTCTTTCAATCCTTCATGAGTTGGCGAGGAAGTCGCCATATTGGTGACCTTGGATACGGTTTGTATGTCCCTCAGAGCAAAATATCACGTGACCCAAAAACAGGGGTGGGAACTCTGCGCCAATTGCGCCGCACTGCGCCAAAACTAATATCTTGCGCCATCCTGCTCCAATAGCGTATTTTCGCATTTTTCTGCGCCAAATAGCGAATTTCGCTTCAGTATGCCCGGATTTTCGGAAAGGACGCCAAAAGTTTTTTGTTCCTGCTAGCCACGAAACATTTCTTTACGAAAAGAGCGTGTTTTATTCCGCTATACTTAAACTATCGGCCCCTGATCGGGCTTTCCATTGCGAAATCCCGATATTGTCCGTGATCGTGGAACTGAAGATGGTTTGCAATGGCCTTTCAGCTTTAAAGTGCAAATTCGAGTGTTTCCGTTTAAAAAAAAAGTCGTCACTGGAAGCAGCAGAAATTACTGTAGTCGATTGTCATTGTGTTAAATCCCGATGTTTCGTGAAAAAAATTGTCATTCCGGGAGTAAAAAGCGCATGTCCGCCGAATTACGAATGTTAGTTTAGAAACTTTGCCGAATAACGAGGGTTAAATCGCCAATCTCGCCAAATAACGAGGGTTAAATCGCCAATCTCGCCAAATAACGAGTGTCAGATCGCCAATCTCGCCAAATAACGAGTGTCAGATCGCCAATCTCGTCAGATAATGAGTGCTGAATCGCCAAACATCGAGTTGATACTTCCGAAATTTTCTCCCATTTTGCAACAATTTCTTTCCAAGTACAAAAAAATTAAAAACTTACAAAAATTTTTTTAGCTCATTTGAAGTGCTGCTGTTCAAGGCAGCAAATAGTGCCCTCAGTAAGCAAAAATCATCCTAAATAGACGGGTGCAAAAAATTTTATGACAGCCGCTCTTTCAAACAAGGTGTCAAAAGCCTAAAACAAGCCGATGAAGAGATGTTTCATAGCAAAAGACAGTGCAGTTTTATTTTGAAAAGGGTTGAGGGTTAACGAAAATATTCTTGTTAATTTCACTGCTCCAATTTATAAATATCTGCTCCGAATCCCACATTTTGCTGCTCCAAAATTGCTCCAAATCCAGAATTTGCTGCTCCAAAATTGCTCCAAATCCAGAATTTGCTGCTCCAAAACTGCTCCGAATCCTGAATTTTGCTGCTCCGAAATGGACTTAGTCACTTCCCACCCCTGCAAAAATCTTCATTGACGCTGTCCCTCCCCCCCGTGCATATCCGCCCATGATTACCAAGTCACTTCGGCAGTGCATTTCCAGACCACCCAAGTAGCCCGCGACACGTTTTGAAATCAACGAGGTGGCCCCGCACTCGCTAAAATGTTGAGGACTTTTGGCTGAAAGCATGATCAGGTTATGTTACGGTATTGGACGAGTGGTAAAAAATTTGATCCAGACTCATTGGTCCAACAATTGGAAGCCGCTGTGGTTGTCGAATGGTCAGAGTGACGGACTCGCATCGCGAGGACCCGGGTTCAAACCCCATTTTCACCACAGTGGAGGTCGGCTGAAGTCGGTTTAACTTTTGGTTTCCCAATTTCTCCCCGTTAAAAAGTTTCGCCACAGAAAGCAACAGGCCTACAAACGACATAAATATCCAAACATCGCACTTGACTCAGAATTTGTAATACAGATGGCACCACTATAAAAAGAATTCACTTCCGGCATAAATCAATCGATAGTAGTGCTCGGTTTGAAAGAAAGATGGGGGGTTGGACGACCGATCTCTGCTTTCCTCCTCGGGTGAAGGTGTTTTTCATCTTTCCTCTGGCTTGCAACAAACTGGGAGACGTTGATCACAATTTTTTGTCTGGACAGGTGTTAGTAAGACGCCTCTTCTGTGTGGTACATGTTAACCAATCAACAAGCCTCTAAAAAACAAATCGATCGCTCGCACCCCCTTTGGCTGGCAGGTGTTAATCCGTCGCTTCTCCTTGGGCGAGCCGATAATCAGTGCTGTTTTAACGCATGGGCTCACCCGGGGGACCTCAGAAAAATGAGAAGTAGTAGAATTTTTCGAGAATTTGCTTGTTAGGGCCTCAGAAAAATCACTTGGCCCGGGGGCCCATGATGGGGGAGACAGAGAGAGACGGCCCTGCCGATGATCAGTACCTCTCTCTCTCCTCTGGGAAATGTTAACCTTTTGTAGTCCAGAGATTTCTTCGGTACTTCGTTAGTACAATGCGGACTTTAAAACGCCTCCCCCCCCCCGAATGTTTGTCCCTTTGCGGTTTTTGCATAGCTTATGTGAGTCTCGCTAAGAGGCCAAATTCACAGGGGGTGGGGGAGGGGCGCCTTCCTGTAATCGTAAAGGGCCGTTGTAACAATGAAGTACCGATCAGTCGCCGCAAGCACTTCATCAACGCTTTAATTAAACACGGTGTAAAAATTACACATTCAAGGATTACAATTGATACCGATTTCAATGTAAAAAGTATGTCAAAGTTGCTGCAACGGGGGTGCTCATCGCTTGATGATGGGTATGGAACAGAGGGTTCCGAGATAGCTGTTGGTGGATGTGAACAACAACCCAAGAGCACTTTAGCTATTTGTCCCGTCCCAAACTACAGGGTCTTTCGAGAACCTACTCGTACCTACTATCTCCGAAATTCGCAGGGACTTCCGATGATGGGTCGTAGGAACTCACAGCCAGGAGTTCTTGAGCTATGGGTCACGACGACGCAAACTTGGTTCCCAGCGGCTTCGTGGACGAAAACATACAAATCCACTTACGGCCCTTTTTTCGAGGGCAAGCAAACAATCCCGCGGGTCGCAAAGCTGATCTTGTTATTGATTTTGGGGTCGGGTAACTTTTACTGAAAAAGGTAAAGAACCCCTGGTATGGACCCTCCGCTCGTGACTCGAGAAAGATTGAAGGTCCCTGCTCTATGTCATTCACATGCTTTTAAACTCTCTATGTCACTCATTAACCAGATCCCCTCTCTCTCTAGATAGATGCGAATTTAGGGCCTTGTCGCCGTTTATCCATTCTTCTCAATTCACTTGACCATGGCTCCCACAAGGGGTGGGCTGACAAGGCTCCAGCCCTGGGGCCCGGGACGATTTTCACCGTTTTTTTTTGCTTTTTCACGCTATAAAGTCATCATAAAGGGCCCGCAAAAGATCCCAGCCTAGGGGCCCTGCTCTAGGATGTGGGGGGCCGTGCACTTGACTACTCATTCCTCGAATCTGCCGCCCCTTCGAACTTGCTACCCTGGGGCTACAGGGCCAGTTAAGCTTTCCCCCCACCCCTGTAAATACGCCTCTGTGTACAAGTCAGTACCAGTCTTCCACGCTTCAGGGCGCTCTGGTATTGTTTGTTGGCGGGAGCGGGACAAATGCAGTGAAAGTGATCGCATGTCTTATTCTGCGAACTGGTTTTGGTGTGAGCATGTGGACCATATACCCCATGTGAGCACCACATACCGTGTGGTGTCGGAAGTGGAAGTTATGCGTATCTATACAAAAACGTTGAACCCACATACTTGTTACGCGTGTATCCGCCTTCAGATGGAACATCACCATTGGCGCCGGAACTTGGGGGGCGGAAGGGGGGGGGGCGACGGGTGAGTTCATTTGAAGTGCTCCCCCCCCCCCCAATGTTTTCTTCATGTCGGCGCCGCTGAACATTACCCCTATAACGAAAATCGCACCTCTTCGTCTCTGGGAGAACATTAATCGATCGTGATATCTTTGCATTGAATGCTATGGGAGTTCGTTTGCCTTCAGAGAGATGGCATTTCTAGAAAAGCTTTAGTTCATAGTTTTCCCAACCTTTTTTTGTCCCATCGCCCCCTTCTGCAGAAATGTTTTTCTGGCATCGCCTCCTAACCCATAGGGATCCTATACCCGTAGCTTCTACCGGCCCCCTGGAACATTCCATCACCCCCAGGGGGTGTTAACGCCCACGTTGGGAATCACTGCTCTAGTTATATATGTATATGTGAGTGCCATCGCGTCAGATGCCACCGTCTCCGCTGTTATTTAAAGGAGAAAAAAATTTTCACGTGTAGTCTGCTTTATGTTTCCTTTCGCGCAAACTAGATGGCAGCACCTCGAAATGCCATTCGAAGCCGAAAGATGGTGGGTGTAGGGTTAATAGATCCGAAACCTGTGAGAAAAGAGGACCCCTGCCTACGAACCCTTGGTAACGTCACTCTTTTTCCAATTTCCGCAACAGATGGCGCCACAGTACTAACCAAAATTGGACACCGCAGACAGAAAAAAACAACAAATGCAGTAAAACCTGTCTTTTGCGGATACTGGTTGGAACGAAAAAATTCGTCTGCAAAAGAAGACCGGGGGGGGGGGGGGGAAGCGTACTTTTATTCTGCACTGGGAAATTATTATTTGGCCGTAAAAGAAAGCTGACCGGTAGGAGAAGTTCTACTTTACCGATCCATCTCCCATCGCTTATAATAGAAATTTGCTCGCATCGGTTTTATTGCACAGTGGCCTTTGCCTGAGGCATGGCGAGGATTTCTTCGGCCAACAACCTTGTCATTGTTACATTTTATTTAGGGTTACCAGACTCGGAAACTGAGGAGGAAAACGCTTGCGTGCGCACAATTGGTTGACACTTATCCAAATTTCCACAAAAGATGGCGCCACTATAGCAGCAAAAAAAAAAAAAAAAAAAACCAGCTACCACGATAATTCTTTCCAACTGAACAGCTAAAAGAAGCAGAACAAATGACGACCCGTCTCCCCTCGCTTATAATGAATTGTTAACACAGTCTGGTCAGTTTTATTACTTTGCCCGAAGGTGGTAGCTTTACTTGAGCCCGTCTCCCACGACGTCTGGAACCAGACGCAGGGTCAGATAATTATAAGGTAAAAGACAATAAAAGATCCCGTTACTTGGTCGGAAATTTCAAAGGAAGACGTTCGGTGGGGAGTGGTTCAGTATGAGGGACAATCTCTTGTCTATTCGCCCTCTAGCATTTTTTGACGCCTTCCTTCGCTATCCATTACGAAATGTCTGAACATTCCCTGTTGTTGGCTAGATTGTGTTCTCCCGTCTCGTCATTTATTCCTTAGTTCATTATGGCCTTTGTATTGGAAGCCATAAAAATGATTGCTTCCCGGAGGCTCGAAAGTGACGTCGTCGGAGAAATTTTCCTTCAATAATTTTAGAATTATCTTTCATTTATTCTGGAATTATCCTTCATTTATTTTGGAATTATCTTTCATTTATTTTGGAATTATCTTTCATTTATTCTGGAATTATCTTTCATTTATTTTGGAATTATCCTTCATTTATTCTGGAATTATCTTTCATTTATTCTGGAATTATCCTTCATTTATTTTGGAATTATCTTTCATTTATTCTGGAATTATCCTTCATTTATTTTGGAATTATCTTTCATTTATTCTGGAATTATCCTTCATTTATTTTGGAATTATCTTTCATTTATTCTGGAATTATCCTTCATTTATTTTGGAACTAAATGATCTCTCATTAATTCTAGAATTTTTCTTTCGATAATTTTGGAATTGTCACTTTCGTCAATGCTGAAATTATCACTTTCATTAATTTTGGAATCATCACTTTCATTAGTTTTGGAAATATCACTTTCATTAATTTTGGAATCATCACTTTCATTAGTTTTGGAAATATCACTTTCATTAATTTTGGAATCATCACTTTCATTAATTTTGGAACCATCACTTTCATTAATTTTGGAATCATCACTTTCATTAATTTTGGAATCATCACTTTCATTAATTTTGGAATCATCACTTTCATTAATTTTGGAACCATCACTTTCATTAATTTTGAAATTTCATTAGTTTTTCAATTATTACTTTTTCATTAGTTTTTCAATTATTACTTTTTCATTGGTTTTTCAATTATTACTTTTTCATTGGTTTTTCAATTATTACTTTTTCATTGGTTTTTGAATTATTACTTTTTCATTAATTTTGGAATTATCTTTCATTAATGCTGAAATTATTGCGTCGCTTGGCCTCCTAGACATATTACGATTTAAGTATACACTGGAGCCAACGAGAATGAGAATAATTTATATTCACATTTATTTACATAGACGCCTAAACCAGATCGTTCGACATGCTCTCTTGTCCAACAACTTGTATTCCTTCAGCTCCATGGCATTTTCACCTGATTCGATTATTATATACATCACTTCATTTAACCTCGGACACAGTTATCTCTTTCATTAATTTTGGAATTGTCTCATCGGTGCTGAAATTATTTCTCTTTCACTTATTGTTTTAAACTCCTATTTATGCCATAAGAAAATAACGGAGGATCGCGTTCGTTTTCACCGAGTCACGTGATCTTCAGGCGAATGATGTTGCGGACGACGTTCTCAGCACTGCCAAGGCGAAGACCGCTGACGTCATACTCCCTCTGGTAATATATAAGCTCGATGCTCAGGTGGTTTTTTTCCAGAGTTGTTTTTCGGACTGTCTTTTTCATGTTATCCTGGGCCGTGGTTAGAATAGCATCTGTCCTGCTTCGAGACAACTTGGGTTCTTGTACCCTGGTAATTTCGACGACGATTGTTGTCAAAGCGTGTAAAAATGGGTGGGAAAAACACGCACACGCTAATGAAGAGAGGAAAAAAAAATTCCCGAAACTGAAAAGGAGGACAAAAGGGTGAGTTTTCCGAAACGTAAGGAGGACGCTTGAAATGACATCAAAGAGGAGCACGTCTGGTAACCCTAGTTACGTGAAGCAAAAATACTTTTCTTTATGACTCCTTTGTTGGGGGGGGTTTGTGGTCAATTGATACTCATTGGAAAATCTGCGTCTGCGACTAGCCAGCTATGCCGTGGGCGGCGTGACGTTGGACTGCGTTCAGAAATACTGTATATTCTCTGAATTCGCGAGGTTTTTCAGCTTACCGATTTTGAAGACAGATGGCAGCACGTATCGAGCTTTCCTGTGGTTCCCAACTTCAAGGCGCAACTGCGAGCTGATCTCCCCATTAAAAAGTCTCGCCACAGAGAGCAACAGTCCTACAACGGTTAATTATTCAATCATTACACTTCACTCATAGTTAGAAAAACTGGTGGCAGATGGCAGCACTACACATAACAAGCATTACACAGAAACAAAGTTTACGTCAGGTTTCACTACACGTACATTCCCGCATGTACCAATTCGTTAGAGGTTCGGCAGAGGAATATGGACGAGGTACATGTGTGGTTTAGAAGTAGTAGTAGCACGTATCGAACGCACAACGTGCACGGAAGTCACGTACATGAGCTAATAAGTTTCGCAAACGTAAGTTTAAAAGAGACGTCCTCCTTACGTTTTAGAAAATCCGCCATTTTTTGTCACCATTTTCAGGTTTCTGGATTTTTTTCTTTCTGGAGAACATTTTTCTCATTCTCTGAAACGTGTATCCCTTCATTGACACGAGTGTTTGTGTGTGTTGTTTCATCCAAACAAATCTTCGCACTTGTCCGGGTGGGTCCATGCGTTACGACGCCATTGTTTCTTCTAGGGTTAGAGGGAAAACGAACATCATGAAGGCCCCGGCTCAACTTTTTTCAGGATAATACGAATAAGACTCCGAAAAAACAGCTCTGAAAGAAAAAAACCGCAACATCCATTTTGAGAGCACCGCTGTTTGCTCCCCATCAGCTAAAGCCGTATACTGAAGTGGAGAGACAGGGCCGTGCCATCTTAATGCATGAGTCCCAGCCGCGAACGGTCCGGGAGCCTTAAGTGCAGAAAGTGGCCAATGAAAACGGTATCTTGTCAAAGTTTTAACAGTGAGTATAGGAGGGACGCCCCCCCCCCCTGAAAAATCACTGTGGCCAGGGCCTCTGATGCTGGAAATTTTGGCACCAACCCCCTTAAGACACCCTAGAGGGAGGGAAACGTTACCTCTTCCATTCAGAAATATAGAAAATGATGGACTATAAAGTTCTTAAGGATTTTTTTGTAGCAATAGTGGCGCCATCTATAGTAAAAATTAGGAAAAGTGACGCGACCAAGTGCGCTGGAGTCCTCTTTTCTCAGTTTCCGAATCCGGTAACCCTAAGCAAACGTGTACCACACAGCTCATGTTTTCCAAAGGAAAAATTGTTTTTGGGATGGTAAGCGCGTTTTACGGAAATTTCACCTGCCCTGACCATGGGAGTGAATGACTATATCAGGGACCAAGCGAGTGACCATATGAGAGACTAAGTAAGTGTAGTCACTCATAAGGTCACTAGCTTGATCATTCACTCAATCATAGTTAATAACATACTCACGCACATGGTCAGGGCAGGCTCAATTTTAGGGGCGAACGGTCCGGATCCCGATGGCAACTAAAGTTAAATAAAAGTCGTCGTAGCTCGAGCATGGGCGGAAATACGCTCCCCCCCCCCCCCCCAGCGTCAAAGGTAAAACCGACTGATATAATGCATTTGAGTATACAGGGTTATTCAGAAAAGATGGGAAGATAGTACACACCAATGCAAACAATTGTCATCAAAGAATGCATGGTCCGACATGAAACGGCCGCTCGGCAAACGCCCAAGTAGCACAAAGATATAGATCTATATCGCAAAATTTCAGTTTCCAATATAGATCTATATCGGGCCACGATATCGTTCTGGCTAAAAAAGACATAGTCAGGGATAAATAGATCTATATCGGAAAGTGCATTTTTCTGTAGGTGAGTGGGTTTGAACTCTTCCCATCTGTAACTCCGTACATTACCAACCCACCACTACCGCACTGGATACATGTTGTTATTATAAGATTAATTTACAAGTAATGGTTTTTTTACTTGTATTTTCAATCAAATTTATTAATTTTCATGTATGCATAGAAATTGCGAGACATATTTATCATTTTGAGGCAGATTATTGAAAAATTATATTATAATTAAGGAAATTATATATAATACAAAAAACACAAGAAACAAATTAATGTATTGTGTAGTATATTAACTATTTATTTAAAATTATTGATTTATGCTAATAAAACAAAAAAAAATGCAACACGAAGTTAAAACTCTCAAAGTATAGTAAAAAATGAAAAACAAATAATTTTAAGAAAAACACACACACATATATACAACAAAAACAAGAGCAAATTTTTCTAAATTAAAAAATATGTGCAATTATAAAGTGGGAATTAAAGTGTTACGGTGGATAAGTTCTCGCTCCTCCTAAAATACCAACATCTACGATGTAAAACATACACAGTAAGGATTCAATTATAACTGACGAAATGATTTTGATGTATCAACATAATTAATCCTATTAAAATCAAAATTTCATATGAAAAATTATTCATTCAAACGTTTTTAATTTCAATTCAAACAAAAAATTGTACGCTCGACTTCAAATTTTCTCCAAATTTTTATTTGAAGGCAATATTTTTATGTAAATGCACACGATATGTTGATATACAACTATCAGTATCTGATATATATCTTTGTCAGGTTCATGATATAGAGCTTTGTCTCCTTTGATAGATCTATGTCATGTTCAGGATATAGAGCTATGTCTCCTTTGATAGATCTATATCAGGTCTATATCAAAAATCTGATATAGAGCTATGTCTCCTTTGATAGATCTATATTGAGAATCTGATATATATCTTTGTCAGGTGCACGATATAGATCTGTTTTTCAAACTATATTAAAATAATTTATTGTCCCAAGTTGTTGTCCTTCAAAGTAGAGATTATTCACATGGAACCAAAAATACATATTCGACTGAAAAATTAAAGACTTGATCAATTAATACCATAAATAATTTGCACCATGTAGGGCAAGATCGTTCTATGTCATATAGTTATGACATCTGATATTCCTCTGACATTTCGATATAGTATAACAATATGGTCCAGATATTGTACTATATCGTTGTGCTACTGGGGCGTTAAAACGGCATTCCTGTTGAAATTTATCCATTTATACATATAACACCATGGGTGCAAATGTAACCTGGGGAAGAAGAAACCGTATGAAAATTTGCGTTACAGTGAATAAAAGACGCGGATACCAACCCTGTCAAGTTATTCCAGCGTGCAACCGTTCCAAGAGTTATTACAGTTATAACGTACGGGATAATGGCGCACTTTAGCTGAAAAAGCAGACAGACATTTCATTTGGGGCCGTTCAAGTATTACGTAAGCAAATTTTTAGCCATTTTTGACCCCCTCCCCTTGTCAGCAAAATTTCGTCATCAGCTCTGCCCCCCTGAATCCTCTCATATTTTCATAAAGGGTGGTTGCTGACGTAAGCATTATCCAAACCCTCCCCCCTTGTCATCAAATCGGAAATCCCATCGATGATGACATAATACTTGAACGGCCCCTTTAGGGAGCTGCAAACCGAAGTACCACAGAGGCAGCATGAGTTTACGGTGAGCGTTTTTCCAATCCGAAAACATTTGCGCGCTTGCATCGGCAGCTGTGCGAAACGGGATATTTTTTGCTTCCCGATTTGATGCAAGGACTGCCAGAACGAATGCACGCGGTTTCTTCTTCCCCAGGTTACATTTGCATGTCCCCCCCCCCCCCCCCGGTGTTCTTTATCTTCCGATAAATTCCTACAGAAATGCCGTTTCAACGTTTGCAGAGCAACCTTTAACGTGAAACGTAAACGCACGTTTCGATAGACTTAGGCGGAGATAGACTTGGAAGTCTGGGGGGCACGATGATGATGGCAATTCATATATACATTAGATCAGTCTACTACACCTTTGACGCTAGGGGTGGGGGCAATGCCTCCCCACGCCCTCCCGTATCTCCGCGCATGGTTATAGACCATGCATTGTTTGTATTGGTGTGTAATATCACCTCTTAATGTTTTTCCCATCTTTTCTGAATCACCCTATATATGAACTGACATCATCACGGGCCCCAGACTTTCAAGTCTGTCTCCGTCTATGGGCACGAGCTGCTAGGGCCATCTGAACGTATGCGGCTCACCCAGGCACCTTTTGATACATGAGGTTGCCTCTGATGATTTTAAATAGCAATTATTTATCATCAAATTGTGGGGGAAGGGGCAGGCTTACTCGAACAAGGACACCTAGTTGCGGCACGAGATGGCCTAACATCTTTGAATCGCAATTTTTTGGGCCACCCTCATGTGAAAGTGCCATCTCGGGTGAAAGAGAGCAGCACATTTTTGTTTCTGTAAGTAGGTGTTGCCATCTGCCTTTCGAAATCAGCAATGAGTGAATGCATTTTTCGAAATATCACGGCTGGGAAGGTCGAGGTAAACCAAGTTCTGCCGAACGGGGCGTCGGAAGCGTTTCGGCGCCCGTGGGTACCCGGGTTCAGTTTTTATGTAGATTTCTGAGGGTGTTTTGTAATTAGATACTCCGTCAGCCAGAACAAACGCTTTATGTAGCGCCGCTGAAGCGGTTTTTGAAATTTTCCTGATCCGCGTTATCACTGCCACATTGGAAATAAAAGCATGTTAAATACTCGAGATATTACTGTGTGACCAAAAGCGCCTGGGAGGGTGGTCCTTCCCCGGCTGATAAATCAGATCAGGTTTGACGAGATATTTCCGTATTGCCGCTATAAGGGTAAGTATTTAATGGTCCGGTGCGAAAATAGCTTTGCGACCCTCTAAAAACGGGGTTCCCCCAATCCTCGTGTCCACGAACCCCCTGATGCACGCCAGGTTTGCTTTGGCACCCGAGAATGAATATCAAACTACAATTTCATGGTCAGTGCTTTCAAAGACTTTTTCGCGTCGGTTTTTGATAGAGATAATGATATTCAATGTACGGGTGTTGCATGGGGTAATAAAATTCTCAACGATATTCAAGTGGAAGTCCTAAATCTTCTAAGAAATGTATGTGCAAGCAAAGCACTAGGACCAGATATCTATCCCAGGGTCCTCAGGGAATGTGCTAATGAATTGTTGGGACCAGTCGCACAGATTTACAGGAGTAGTGTTGCTGAGGGAATCGTCCCAAGGGATTGGAAACTTGCTAATGTTGTTCCGATGTTTGAAAAGGGTAGTAAAGAGGCTATGTCCAATTATCGCTTAGTGAGTTTGACGAGCTCCCTCTCGAAAATTTTGGAAATTATCAAAAGCAACTGGTGAAGTGGATAGACTAGAATAATGTATTGATCAAGTGACTAAGGCTTTGGGTAAGGGCAAAAATGTAGATGTTGTTTATCTTAATTTCCAGAAGGCATTCGATCGGGTCCAACATGGTAAACTCTTGAAGCGTTTACATGAGATTGGGGGCAACTTGTTGAATTGGATGGAATCGTGGTTAAGAGATAGGTCATAACGGGTTATGGCGGAGACAGGTGGACTCAAGGCAATGTGCTAGAGGAGTGACTTATTGTGTAAGTGCATTGGATCATCCCGTATTTTACGGGTCTGAAAAAATGTATCCTACTTATAAAAATATGAAAAATTAGAAAATGGAAAAATTTACCCCTCAATAGGATAGAATCATGGTTAAGACATAGGTTATGGTGAGCGAGGAATTCTATGGTTGGACAGGCATCACAAGTGAAGTTCCTCAAGGAAGTGTCCTTGGCCCCATACTTTTTTCATTTTTTATCAATAAACTCGGTCAGGGTATCGATGGGATTATTAGCTAATTCGCAGATGACGTGAAGCTAAAGGGGGTAGTCGGAAATCAAAGCGATAGGGAGTTGCTCCAGACCATTGTTTCCCAAAGTGGGCAATGAAATGGCTACATTGTTTTGCAGACAAACTTAAACAGGGTTGGAGTATGGGCAAATGAATGAAGCATGATGTTTAACGTTGACAAGTGCATGGTCGCCTATTTTGGTTCGAACAACCCACGTTTCTCTTATGAGTCGAATGGTGTCACTATCCCGGATGCAACTAGGGTCACAGATTTGGGAATTCTCTTTGGCAAGCGGCTTAGGCTTTATGAACATGTTCAGTGGTGATCAAAAAATATTTCTTCGCTTTCTTCTAAAGCCATTCTTCTGCTCTTCCAAGGCTTAGTTCGTCTTGGACTGGAGTATGCTGCAAGGTTTTGGAGATGATACCTACAGAGGGACATAGACTTGGTTGAAGGGGGTGCAGAGAAGAGCTACGTGTCCTTATTGGCACACGGTTCTTGAGTTATGAAAAGACTCATTTTTTGGATATGTTTACATAGGACAACGCAGGTGTTGGGGAGATATGATCAAAATACGCTGTCAATCTACTGCTTTTACAAGGGGACACCAACACCGATTGGTAAGGGGCAATTACAATGCCACAACAAGCAAAATGCCCAACGAGGTGGCTGGAAAAAAGGTTCTACGTTATGGTGTTGCAGGGAATTTTTCTCTAATAGTTAATAAATGGAATAGCTTACCCCAGGGTAGTAAATTCTAACACAATTGACACGTTTAAAAAAAGTACTAGAAACATGTTGGGGTAAATCGGGACGCTATCCATACATACTTACAATAAGACAACCATAAATACATTGTATGTTTTATTATATGTGCATATATATATATTGTTTCTAGTTTTTATAATAGCACTTTTAATTGGGAGTTGGTTGCTGTATTTTAGAAATATATGACAACCATATTTGTTATGGGCATATTTTTCTCAGCCACCTCCTTGGGAATTTCACCTGTTGTAGCCTTGTATTTGTGATAAAAAAGCTATTCGACAATGGTGCCCACTGCTCAGCTAAAAATTTACAAGTGTGCCCCTAGATACTTAAAGGTTGGGGTGTTGTTAGGGCTAGATAACTGATTATCTACCGAGGGCTGTAACTAGATAATCTTTCAGCAAGCGGCACATCTACAGACCACATAACTGACCTTCATCGTTGTTGTAGATCTCTTACTCTTGCCCATACACTCCCCCCTAAAGGTTTAACACCATTACTTTAGGAGAATGCTCCAGATGGTAAGTAAATGGGGGTCCCACAACTTTCAGGGGGTCCCTCAGTCTTTCTACCAGATTAGCTGGATCCAGCCCTAAAAAATTTATGCCTTTTCTATTGTCGTTACAGGCAGTCGACTCAAGGCCAGAGTGGAACTCAGCAGGAATCCAACAACCAAGGGTCCTGCCAGAATGCAGGAGTGCGTGCCTGAACACCATGTGAGATTCGACATCGTTTGGTACATCCTCTTCCCATCAATGTTTGTGCGCCTGTAAATATGTATATACACATACCAGACATACGTTATAACTCATGTTATGTACAGTATAGCATTACTTAAATGACATTTTGGCGATTGGGTGTTTTGGAATTTACATTGTTTTTGTAAATATGACGGGGAGGGGTGGGGGTGGTTTGAATCCAGCCAATCATACAGAGTCCTTCCTCTGATCTCAGGCAATGGAGGGATATGTCCTACCTGTGATAGAAAATGTGGATACAGTCAAGTCTTTCATCCAATTAAGCAAATGGACAGATCGAGTCCTTTCAAGGAATGAAGAAATCAAAACGAGGGGGGGGGGGCGTAAGTCTTTCCTTTGAGTAAAACAATGAAAATAGGATAGAGCTCTTCCTCCGAAAGAACCAATGGAAGGATCAAGTCCTTTTATCGATTGATCCTATTTGGATAAGGTTTTTTTGTAGGACCCGATCAAGTCCTTTCATCGATTGAGCCCAGATAAGAAAAGATTTTTTTGTTAGAATGCGATCAAGCTTTTTTACTGTGGAGCCCACTGGAACAAGAAAGTTTTTCGGGAGAATGCGATCAAGTGCTTTCTCTAAATAAACCAATGAGAATACAACCTAGTCCTATTTTCCTGAGAGCCTGTTAGGGAGGGGATCTTTGAATGAACCAATGAAGATAAGACCAACTTTCTTTTCCGAGTGAACCTATGAAAGAATAATGTCAAGTTCTTCCTCATTATGAGAAACTATTTTCCGAGCGAGATACTATAAAGTCCTTTTTTTCCGAGTGAGCCAATGGGAGGATGCAATGAGTGAATGAGGATATGCAGGGCCGCAACTAGATGCTTGGTCACGCGTACATTTTGACGCCCCCTTGTAATGTGGAAGGAGAGGTTTCAGAATGAAATTTGCACTCCCTCGGGTATAGCGCCCGGGGCATGAAACCCGCCTGCTCCCTCCCCCCCTAGTTGCGGCCCTGGGGATATGAGCAACTATTTTTCGAGTGAGCCAATCATTCTTTCTCTGAAAGAACTCAGAATCATCTCTAGTTCCAAGCGAGATGATGCGATCATGTCCTCCCTCTGAGTGAGCAAACAAGTGGATACGAGATCAGGTCCTTTCTTTGAATGAACGATTAGACAAACCAGCATTTAACCGTTATGTCTTTATGTGCGCTTACAAACTGACTGTTGGGCGTCTGTGAAAAGTGGAAAGTTTAGGCTGCATTTGGTGTATAATGAGAGGATATAATCAACTCTTTTTCCAGAGTGAACCCATTGGGATACAAAAAAAAATGTCCTTTTGAATGAGCCAATGAGGATAAAATCCATATCCTTCCTATGAGCAAACCAATGGCAGACTACAACTAGCTCCGAATGAACAAATAAGAACATGATCAAGTCCCCTTGATCATATTTTGAGTGAACGATTGGGGGGATACTTTCTTTTAAGTGAACTGATGAGGATACGATCAAGTACTTCATTGAACTAGCCAATGTGAAAATGATCGATCAAGTGTTGGCTTTGGAGGGGGAAGAGGATTTTTTGGAGCCACATATCAATTCACAGTAGGAAAACAAAGGGTTTGGAGCACCATTTATGTATGAATAGCATCTTCGTCCCCCCTGCCAAGAGCATATTGCTATAGGACAGCTTTTGGGTGCGTCTTGGGAATAGTTGTTACCGGTGAAATTCTTTTCTTTTTCCATTATTATCATTATTTTGTAAATGAGCGAATCTGTTGAATTCAAAGACTGCAATAACTATCATGTTCATCATGTATGTGTATATATGCCATGCATTTATTTATGAATAAATTGTTAATTATAAAAATTTGTTTGATATTGTCTTGAAGATTATTTGTTTAAAGCATTACCAAGGCTGGATTACATGCATGGGTGGAGATACCGGGGTTGGGGGGGGGGGCAGTGTCAAAGGTGAAGTCGACTGATCTAATGTAATATATGTATATGAATTGACATCATCCCCCTCCCAGCAATAATGGCCATGGCTCCAGACTTCCAAGTCTATCTCCGCCTATGATTACATGTTGCAACAATTTCATGATTCCCATGACAGAGTGCATGTATTCGAACGAGTGTTCGTAAATTCTTCAAGCTCAGGTCATCTAGATCAATGTTTTCGAACATTGGGCTATGTAGCTCTCTCTCTCTCTCTCAAGATACTTGAGATTCTAAGGGGGACCATGAGTGAAAAATCAAGTAAAATGATAGCAAAAGTAAGAAAATTAATTTAGTAAGTTAAAAGGAGGCTGGTCTTGGACGAGGAGCTAGGCGTACAGGAGAAAAACATTCAAAAAACAATGATCCAGATAAGCGTTAATTAAGTATTTCAAATAACAAAAAACTCTTGGATTTCTTTTAAATTCTGAATTTTAATCTTTTGCAGTCTATCTATTCACAAATTGGAGTATATCGAGGGGTTCAAGTGTACGATTACAAAGTGTGCATGTGTGTGTGCGTATAAAAAATATTTGTGTGGATGCACGTTGAGAAAAAAATATATATATGAAGTTTAATTTCATAAGCAATCCTTTTTTCCGATAATTTATTGGCGCAACAATAGTAAAAATCATACAGTCTTAAAATATGTTAATTATACATACAAATACAGAGCACATGTGTGCTTTTTTAATATCACAATGCGGCGAGCGAGCACAGTGAAATGCCTCTATAGTGATTATCCCCTATGTAACAATATTACTCTGATTCCAGTGCGATTTTCATAGTGTTAATATTTTCCATCTATAACAACGTGTGTTTCTCCTGTTCCTCGAGTACTGTTACATAGGAGTTTAACAGTTTATACAGTCAGACCAGCTTACAATGAGCCCACTTTTAGAGAGGTTCTGGATTCAATGAGCAAACTGGTGTATTTTGTTTGGTACAATACTGATTGCACAGCAATTCTATCACTTACAGAGAGCAGGTTTTTCACAGTATCTTGGACTTTAGAATTTTTTTCTCTCATCACCCCCCCCCCCCCAACGCAATCTAATCCATAAGATCCTATGTTATACCTGTAGCTTCCATCGCTCCCACCCAGGGAGCATTGAAATACATTGGGAATCACTGGTCTAGAAGGAAGTGTAAAGCTGCCAACTTTAGAAAATGAGAATTAGGGGGGAGGTTTCTGCACAGATCTAAATTCCATACAAAAATATATATAAAAAGTATTTTTAAAAAACATTAACGATTTTTCACTAGTAAAGATACAATCACTGGGGGTTTTTTTTTTCTTTGCAACAAATTACATTATGCTTGTTATGCCATTTCGGAAAATTAAAAATGAAAGCAACAGTTTTTTTTCTGGGTTAATTCCTGGGAATGATGTTTCCCCCCCCCCCCCAAAAGTACGGATTTTTTACAATCATGGGTGAAATTTGAGAGATATAAGAATTTTTCGGGACGTGAAGTAGTTCAGGAGCCCCTCGGAAAGTCTGAGAGACTTGGCATCTATAAGAGGATGCAAACGTGAAATGAAGATAAGAGAAACGGATCGATCAAAAGATGGTTAATTCGACTAAAAACTAACATGGCAGAAATAGAAATGGGGACCAATCATAATGGTCACTATAATGAAACTGCCATTATAACAAGCGTTGACTGTACACATTTGTTATAAGTAGTTTATTTCCAAAATTTAATATTTTTTGGCTTGAAAGCGGATTTAACAAACACTTTTGCTTAAAAATGAGCTCCTCGTTGTGGCTCCAACTGTATATATATATATATAGCCTATACAAATAAATAATCAGCACCATTTACAGATTGATTAGAAATGTACAGCCAGTCAATAAATATTTATCTCTATAAATTGCACCCTAAAAACCAAGTACAGCCAATCCCGACTTATCACCACCAGTTTGTAAGTATAAAGCGCAAATTTTAAGTAGACCTAGGAGAAACAGCCAATTGCCGCCAATAATTGTCTCTACGACAGTGATTCCCAAATAATACGCTGCGACACATAATTAAAATGCCATGAGATATCTATGAGTTTTGCAGAAGACATTTTTGAAAGATTAAAATTGTAAGGCACAAGTAGGAATAATGATGTCACGACCCCGTCTTATCAGATAAATCAGAGCCAAATATTGGCGGAACATTTCTGATCATGAATTTGAAAGATTGTAAGTCTGAGATTGGCAGTACATAAACTACTCTGTATTTGAATAGCCTAAAAAAATTTCCAAACGCTGATATCAAACATTCTCAGGAGCCATTCAAGTATTAGGTCAGCATCGATGGGACGTTCGAATGATGCTTACATCATCAATCACCCTTTAAAAAACATGAAATATTCTCAATGACATCTTTACTGGGAATGAAAAAAACTTTTCTCTAGTATGTGCGCACCTTGAGAACTAACATTTCCTTCCCCCCCCCCCCAACCTCTATTATTATGGTTCTGTATGATGTGAGTGAGAAAACGAGCTTTGATATTAAAAAAAGAGAAGGAAATGTTTGGTGTATTTATCTAATATTCCCTTCTTAACCCTTTCCAGTACCCTTTAAAGTTGGAATAACAAAAAAAATTTGTAGGCAAGTCTATTCAGGCCTAGAGGAGTACGCAGGTATAATTTTGTAAATTATAACTGCATTTACAGTTTTAATTTTGTGGGTGTGCCCAAAGAGAACTCACCTTGCATTCGGGACTGGATTTTAGGCAAGCTTTCAGTGGAAAAAGTTAAAACTTATACAGAATAAAGGAATTAGTGTACAGCCAATAACATAACAATTTTTTTCTCCAGAAATCCTTTTTATATCCAAAAAGAAAAATTCATTGAAATTTAAATCCATTTCTTTGAAAAACAAGGGTTTTTTTAAAAAATAAGCACAGGCCAAAAGTATGGATCGGCTTGTGTTGTAGATGCCGTTATCTAGTGCTCAAAGGAATCCCTAAACTAATTTCCATTGTATCATTTATTTCCAGTGTTTGAAAGGGAATTTTCCAGGTGAGCCCAGACTGACTACACTGAGTCAGAAAGGGTTAAATACTTGATTGCGCGTGGTGTGGGCTCACCTTGCAAGCGGAAAAAAGTAATTTATTGGTCAGCCACATCTGCAACAATAATTCCATTCACGGAAACATACCTTCTGAACATTATGCTGATGTGAACTCGGAAAGAAAAGACATTTTGTCTCTGCTGGGACTTGAACCCAGACCCTCTTGCGTACGGGGGAAGCATGCTATCATCTACAACACAGGAGACACAACCCAGTCTTCCTTATTTCACGCACTGTGGAGTTAGGTGCCGAAGTAGAGATATTAGTAGCCTCTTTTAACTGCAGCACTTCATGCCACAGTGAGTGAAATAAGGAAGGTAGAATCATGTCTCCAGTGGTGTAGAGTGTAGCATACTTGCCTAGTATGCAAGAGGGTCTGGGTTCGAATCCTAATGGAGACAACATTACTTTTCTTTCAGAGTTCAACTCAGCATAATATCCAGAAAATATCTGTTTCCTTGATATCTTGGGCTGAGAAAAAGGCATCTATCTTAATATTTCCATTCATCGCATCAATAGCTAAATAGAAAGGAATTATTTTAAAATACTCAAATGGTTGTTTTTAAGCAACCATCTTGCCATCGACTGGTCAACATCTTTGGAATATAGAAAAACCATGATGAAGAATAAGAGAGCTCAATGCTTGGTAATTCGCACCAACTAGTAATAAATAAACTTAAAACACAAGCTAAGATTATAGTGTGTTCAGTCTGATGCTATGGTGGTCGAGTGGTCATAGTGACGGACTCACATCGCGAGGACCCAGGCTCGATCCCCATTGTGGCCATAGTGGTGGTCGGCTGAAGTTTGTTTTCTGTGGTTACAAACTTCAAGGCATGATTGTGAGCCAATCTACCAGTTAAAAAATCTCACAACAGAGAGCAACAGGCAACCTACAATGACACAATCACTGAATCACACTTCAGAAATAGTTAGAAAAATTGATGGCAGATGTGCAGCACTACACACACACACACACACACACACATATTATAACAAGCACTACACGGAAACGAACTTCACGTTCGGTTCACAAAACGTACAAGCACATTTCAACATGTATCAATTTATTAGAAGTTCCGCAGAGGAACATGGACGAGGTTCATGTGTGGTTTAGTAGTAGTAGTGTGCTCAGTCTATAATCATGTGAAAAATAATCCCCGTGCACACATAGCAAAGTTCACTACAACAGTGTCAGACGGAGGTGATCAGACGCTCCATGTATATTCTCGAATGGCAATCCAATCAGAAGCGTACGCATAGAATCGATCTTGGGAGGGGGCAGAAAAGGCTTGGGGTAGGTCGCAATGATGTTCTTAGCCTTCAAATACCATTGCAATTAACAGAAACTGATTATAATAGAAAAAGGCATTTTCTTCAGATATTTTTATTTTTTTAAATATTCTTTCACATTGAAAAAACATTTTTGATTATCTGGGGCGGGGCATACGTCCCTGATCCCAATATGAGTTAGGAGGTGGGGCAGAGCTGATGAAATTTGCTGATGGGGTCGGGGGTTAAAAATGGCTAAAAATCTACTGACGTAACACTTGAAAGGCCCCTCACAAATTGTGAAAAGTGATATTTATGAAGAATAATAAAGAAACCAATATTAGATGATATGATGGCTTTTTATCCCGAAAACCCATGAAAGAAAAAATTGAATAAAAGATTGAACAGCGATATCAGCATTTGATAAAAAAAAAAGCTGAATTAGAAAAATCCTCGAAGAGATAAACGTTTGTTTTAAAATATATGAAGCAATATTTACACACGGTGAAAGCTCTTATCATATAGGCACACATCACACAAAAAAACCTCAGAAAATAATACTGATGTATATAAGGCAGAAATTACACCATAAAAGTTTTATAAAAGTTATTTTATAAGACTTGAAAAATGCAACCAATAAACTGATTGGTTGCATTTGCTCGAATGTAACTGATTAGCTTTTTGGTTGTATTTTTCAAGTTTTATAAAAGAACTACCAAAATTTTAAAGTGTGGTCCCAGCCTAAGAATCAAGCTCTGAATGAAGAAATGAGAGTCCAAAATGTTTCAAGATTAAAGGTCAGTTACAGAGACAACACTTATCGCAGAGGTCTGTCCCAGCTTCAAAGTTATTGGACGAGGATTATAGTAAACAAAATCAATCGAATGTTTTGGATTGGATTTAAATTTTACTGGCGCAAGGACTAATTAGGTCAAGCTGCGCCAAAACAAATGACCATAAAAACTAAGACAAAACTTGTTCTTGTCATGTCAATAGGTCAAACTATGTATGAAACATGATAAAAAAACAACAATGACATAGATTATAAAAACAATAATTTGTCATAAACCAGTGGCTTTGATGAATTTAAAAATGTGAGATGCATCGCAAAGGTCAGATAAAATTTCAGGAAGTGAGAGATAACCATGACCAAAAGTGGTCGTAAAATGATGACGACGATGTGAACAAGTAAAAGCATGAGCAATTGACACTGACAATGTGGGCACTCTGGTTGACTCTTAGTAATAAATATGATTGTGTGAGGCGACTGTGTCCTATGCATAACCGGCCAAGCAGAACTTCCTCCTTTCGGTTAGTCCTGCAGCTTGAACGCCAATGGCCAAGTGTGGGCTTGAGGGCATGTAATTTCGAATGTTTTGTGTTAGTCAGAAATGCGATATCCACATAGAGCAGTCCTCAGACTTGTGGAATGATACAAATGCAGTAAATGATGGCAATGTTCGTAGATGGGAGAGACTAAAAAAAAAGTCGGCAACAGCAAGGGTTAGGGAATCTGTAATCAGTGATGTGTGTGCACATCAGATATGATTCACACCCTTTTGAAGTCTTGCTAAATTTGCACAGAACTTTACCTCTCAATTAAGTACACAAGCACTGTTTACCAACGAAAATGTGTGTCAAGTAAGAAGTTTTTTCAGATTCCTTACGCATGTTTGTTTTGAGACACAATCTATGTAATTTTTGGAGAAAAAAGATAGCTAACACGACCTGAAGACCAGCCTTACACTTCTCCACAGGTTACTCAGGGTACAGAATGATAACACATTGTTAAAGTACAATCCTAGAAAAAGCTCAAAAATGACCTAACCAGTCATTCTTGCTATAGCACTGGCTTATAATCAATAATACCCCAACCATCAAACAAGAAACAACCTAGTCAATGACGAAATCTCAAGCGGAAAAGTCAACCTTCTTTTTTGACCTTAGCATCCAACTTGGAAACGTATTATCACTAAATTCTCCACTGTGGAGAAGTGTCAAGCTAGTTCTGATGGTACATCAGCGATATCATCATACGGTTGATTGTTGGTAATCTCTTTCCTCCAAAAACGGCACACATTGTGTTGAAAAGCACGAATTCAAAAACCACTTTTATTTGCCATTTCTGTTGGTAAAAGAACTTTTTTTGGACTTCCCCTAAATAGGGTCTGCCATCCTTCGTTGGATTACCTTCCCTTCATTAATGACGTTCAAACCACATGCTCCACAGATCTGATGGGGGAAATATATGCCGGCACCACTACATTTCTCAAAATCATTTTCCAAGAAAGGTTAGTTAGGGAGTGAATAAGAGCCTGATTTGATTGATCTAACACGTTTCAATCATTTGACACGATTCAAAACGTTTGTGTGTGTCTGTAAAAATTGAGGGATCATTTGATTCTACATGTTGTATAAATTGCACTTTTCCAAAGAATGATCACGTATGAACATACAGTGGACGGCATCTACCCCCTAGGACAACAAATTTTGATTTTTTTTTTTCATCATCAACAGATGGATCGCGATATAATCTCAAAACATTTTGACTCTTTAAAAATTAACGGAAAATTTACATAAAGAATCACCACAAACATATAATTATAATCTGCATAAAAGTCTCAATTATTTTTGCTGATCCGATACTCTCTGAGACTTGGCGAATGTCAAGAAGATCTGCTCCAGCGTCGTGCCGCTGATCAGATAGTCCTCGATACCGAAATCCTGCTTCATCTGCTCCATCTCCTTGAACAACCTGCTCCAAGGGATCGAAGTGTCAGTCACCTGCAGTTGCAAGATCCCCTGCGAAGAGGAGGGAAACAAATTTCAATATTTGAGACAAGCTGACATTTTATTTCCTCAATCGCTTCGGGATCCGAGACGATACTTACTTGGTTCTTGTCTCTCAGAACTGATCCATGGAAAACATTCTGGAAATGGATGATGATGGCTGTCACTGCTTCCTGATTATCCTCCATTTCCTTTTTGGGCTTGATCGTCACCATGTAACCCTGTCCAAATTTAGACTTGAGGTGCTGGATGGATCCCAGACACTTGAACTTGCCATTCACCATTATAGCCAGTCTCTCGCAGAGGTACTCGCACTCCTCCATACTAAATGTCGAAATTAAATCGATTAAGAAAACATGGATATTATTTGAATAAAACAAACTAAAACTACATGAGTAATTGCAGTATCGGGTTTTCACCTGTGAGTGCAAAGGACGATGGACGATCCGCTAGTTTCTCGGACCCTTTCCAGTACTTTCCATATTTTCCTCCTCGAAACGGGATCTACTCCTGATGACGGCTCGTCTAAGAGGATGACTGGAGGAGATCCGATAATTGCCAGTGCTAGAGAAAGTTTACGTTTGTTGCCACCACTGTATAATAACAAAAGAAATAAATCCAGCATTAAATTTCAGACAATGATTTGACGGAGCAATCAAAAATGTATGTAAGGTGAATTCTGTATGTTCAAGTAGTGACTCAGATGTCAGAGCAGAAATTGGCCATATACATGACAACTACATTTAAATTGTTTATTCTGTTGTTGACCCCAAAGGGGGTACAGGGAGAGGGTTCGTCTTTCACCAAGGCATGGTCCAAGTTCAATTTAACTTTATAGCTTTTCCTTTCTTGTTGCTGAGGCCAAAATGAGTGAATATATCTATTGCTTTTGTATGATAGAGAGAAAATATAGTCGTGGCAGAATAAGAACCTCAGCTTCTTAATTTGATTAGGTAGTCATTGCTGAGCACACGCTCTGCAACCATAGACTTATCTGTTTGGTGCAACCCACAGTTCCGCTCATACAGCATTCCCTTCATCCCCCCAAAATTCAATCAGCAGTAATACAACTGATGCTTATTATAACGCCCCCCCCCCCTTCCCCATCATTCCTTCAAAAACCAAGGTTATATCAGGTGGTCATTGTATTGAAAAAAAACAAAACAAATAGGATATAGTCATTATATAAAACTTTTCCTATCTGTCATTGTAATGATCGCCATACAGAAAATAAATATAAATAAATGTTGATACCTGTATATTCTTGTTTCTTTATCTGCATGTTCTTCGAGACCGACATTTTTGATGATCTCATTGACAACATTAGGAGCGGCATTGTAAGTGATGCCTCTCAAAGCAGCAAATAGGTTCAGCATCTCTCGTCCAGTCAATCGGTCAAGCAATGGATCAAACTGTGGACAATAACCAAGGTATGACTGAAACTGAAAACAGAAAAAAGAGGAAAAATTGTTAAACCATTAAAACGATTTTCAATTTTAGCAGTAACAGATCGCACTAACATGAAAACACACCTCCTTCAATGATGTACAGATGTTATATTGTCCGATATATGCATTGCCTTTAGTCGGTTGGATGTCACCAGTCAGCATCTTGAACGTCGACGTCTTCCCAGCACCATTGACACCGAGGAGACCGAAGCATTCCTCCCTGTGGATAGCAAAGGTCAGGTCATCGACCGCACACAACTGACCATAACACCTGCTGAGACGCAATGCCACCAGGGCTTCTCGTTCGAAAGCATCAAAACCCATTTGTTGATCAAGCCTCTCCCTCTCTCTCAGGACATCAGAGTCTTGGGGGCTGTCTTGATCTGTTGCAGGTGAAACATGCACTGTGGCAATGTTATACTTCTTCGGGAATAGCCTGATCCTAATGATTCGCCACAGAAGGCTTAGAAGTCCACTTTCCAGGAGTGCTAAGAGGGCGAAATACAGGCAGCCTGTGACAAACAACATTAGCGCATCAATACCAGCCATTTCATTGTCGAAAGCCAGAGGATTCTTTTTCTGGAAACAATTGCCCAATTTTTTACACAGTTCTGAAACAGAGGAAACATTAAAAATAAAGTGCTAATATCTGCATACCTACTGATAAACTATACTAGCATCAATCAAAATGAATTATCATAGACGCATAGTGTCACAACAAGATCAATTGCCCAGGCTACTGATTTGATTAAACTTGAATGAAGCAATGAAAACCTACCTGGGCAGCACATCAAAATCTGTGACTGCCTAAAACTGCCACTGCTGCATGACTGTTCCAGAGTGTCCGGAGGGATCATGTTGCAAAACATGTTGTTGTAGGAAACGGCCATGGTCTTAGCCAAACCCCACGAAACAGTGAACGAGGGCAGAAGTCGCAAGAACCAGATGGAAATGAGGAGATCTGTTCCAGCGGCGTTCGAAAACAGCATAGTGATGATCGGCGTTGGGACGATGGAAATGATGAAGGCAGCTGTTGAGATGACGTTGGACGCTGTGTTGGAGTTCTTGAAGCCATGGGAGAGGACGTAGCATAAAGGTATGAAGTTCCAACCGGCCAATAAAAGTAGCAAGAGTATACTGCCTGTAAAAAAAAAGAAAGCCTTATATCATTAAAGCACGATAGACAAATTCTGCATTAGCCTCAAAATGAAATGAACCCGCCAGCTGGATATGACGGATATGCCATCACACCAATTTTTAATCTAATTATTAGTTTTTGAAAACTATAATTGGAAATTATTTCAATTATGATAATTTTTTTTTTGATTATTTAAAAAAATGGTTAAGAGCACATGGAAGTCAGGTAATGTATTCATAAAAAATTTTAATCAGGAAAATTTATTTTATTAGCTTTTATTTTTATTAGCTTTATTAACTTTTAAAAGAGGAAAAAAAGAAAAAGGAGAAATTAATTCGACAGCTTGACTCGTTAAATAATTTACAAGCACCTCTTTCCCAGAGCCAGTGCTGTCTTAACGCATGGGCTCACCCGGGGGCCTCACAAAAATGAGATCCGGTTGAAATTTTCTAGGATTTACCAAGTAGGGCCTCCGAAAAACCACTTGGCCCGGGGGCCTATGATACTCTTAAGACGGCTCTGCCCAGAGCTTCAAAATTGGAACCTGCTTCAAAATGAAATACAAGCACCTTACCACGAGATCCCGGAACCTCCATACGGCTTACCTTGAACTGCTAAAATTTGTACACGCTTTTTGGAAATTTCCCAAATTCTAGATGTGCTTCCAAAGCACTTCTTGGAAAGCTTCTAAAATTCTGGAATGTGCTTTCCGGAAAACGTCCGAATTCTGGATGCACTTCTGTTAACTTGATGAGTTGATTTAAAGTAGTTAATTTTGACTAAATGAGTTAATTTAAGGTAGTTAGGAAAATTAAATAGTTTAATAATAATATACAAAAAATATAGCTGAGAAGAAAGACTACAGAAAGGTAAAAGAAACTTACATTAGTACAAGAATGTAGGTCAGGAGGCATGGTTCAAGTAGTGGTGGATTTCGATGTGAAAAGTTTATTGGGAATGAAACAGGTTGTTGAATTTATGGGAAAAGGTATATTTTGTAATGCAGTTATATGTAGTCGGAAAAAATATAATAAAATGAGATCCTAGTAGAGAATGATAGGTAGGTGAAATAATGTTCATGTCAAGCTGAAGATTGCAGCACTGGAAATCTTATCTAAAATAAGATAAGACTAAACTTTGTCGCTGGTCAAATGCATTGATTTATTAAGGAATGTGTGTCTAAACTCTTTCTTTGAACATGAAACAAATCCAAATTAAAATAATTGAGTCAAAGATTATGGGTTAATGAGATTTTACCAGAGAAGGTAAAAGCAAATGAAATAAAAGTTTCATGGGATAAAAAGTAGGACAGAAAGTAAAGGAAAGAATAAGATGTTGAATGGGAAGTTTTGAAGCAGCACAAAAAGGCAGAGTTAGAATTATGAGGAAAATATAAAATAATTTTAGAGGAGAAATTCGGGTTGGAGGAGAGAGAATCTCAGACAGTATGAGTTTTAAGTGAGAAAGGAATCAACAAGATAGAAAGGAGAGAAAGATGGAGAGTCCTCAGCTTTATTGGAGCAAGTCATATTAAACTAGTGTCATGTTTTTAATTCATATACTGTAGTTCCTCATATTGCGTATTAATTTAGATAGAGTTTAAGTGAAAATATGTAACAGTTATAAGTATATTTATATATCTATGAATAGAATGTTTCGTTTCTGTTAAAAGAATTATCTAATTACTTTAGAGTTTGTTACTTTTAGTTATTATTTCAGTTAATGTTTAATGGCCTGTGTGTGTGTTATTATAAAGTCGTGGGTTGCTCTTCAAATATCGAAGGAGACCCCACAACTCAGTAATTTAAATTCACAACCTGTAATGTACGTAAGTCAAAAGAATGTTGAGATGGGTAACAGGGTTACAAAGGTGTTATAATCTCAATGGTCCAAGGACCACCCTACACTTCTAGGGAAGCTCAAGTTGTGCTTTTGAGAAAGCTTCCCAATTCTGGATGTGCATTCAGGGAAGCTCTCAAATTCTGGATGTGCTTCCAAAATCTGGGTGTGCTTCCAAGCTAGAGAAGCTCCCAAAACCTGGCCGTGCTCCCAATCCTGACAGGCTCACAAAATCTGCACACATGCAACCAAAGCCGCCTTGTAAGTTAAGCGTACCCACTCAATGTTAAAGAAAGGCAGCGGAATTGATGGCAGCGCCATCTGAAGTTTGATGGGTCAAACTTGCCGATTGATCACGCGGCTCCCACGCTTCTCTTCCCCCTTCCTTTGATCGCGTTATTCCGATTTCAACTTTGATTTATTTTTCAGTCTATTGCTACGGAACCTAAAAATCTTAATTCCCACTAAAGCGGACATTTTTTACTTCTTTATAGGAGACGTACTTGTGCATAAAAGTATAAATCACTCAGTAACAATAACAATGTTATCGACACTTCAACAGCTAAATCTATACTTGTGAACACCCGTCTTCGTGTCATTTTACACCCATCAAATGCACGCGGACTTATTCAATAAATATAATTTTAGTTGGCCCTCAGAAGGCCCGTTTTTATAATTTTAAAGATGAACAATTTGCCAAAATAATCACGAGCAATAGCTAACCAACCTAACCGAGAGTCTTCACATGAGTAAGTAAACAAAATGGCGCCGTGATGGGGAAATGCATTATGGGAAATGACTTTCCTACCCGATGCTAGCAGCCAATCACAGGCCAGCAGGTACCCATCTAAACAGAGAGGGCGCTGATGCCGTTTGGCTACCAGTTTAACAACAGGACTGTTTACGCTTACTCTTAATGCAGCTTTGCATGCAACTCTATGAACTAAAATCTCTTCAAATCTAAAAAAATTATATTTTGCTATTCTATTCCTAATCCAGTTTTTTTTACTATTAATTTCCCGAATTTTCTGCCCTCTCAAAATCTGCACTGGCATTCCTATGAGCTCCTAAGATCTGTAAGCACCTCCCAGTAAGGTGGTTTCAAATTCTGCCTATGTTTCTTCACAAGCTTCTGAAGGGTATGTATAGCTCCTGAGATCCAAAAATCTGCACTAATCTTCACGAGCTCCCAAAATAAGTTTTTGTTTTTCCTGAGCAAACCTTGGCATTGATATTTCGTGAGGTGTGCCTAACAATTTTGGAACTTCTAAGTTAGAGGGTTGAACAACAAGATACTATATAATATCAGGTGATAATCTGCAACTACATACTGTACCATATGGAGGAAGTTTTTAAGAGGTACCTGTCACGCTAGCTGGCCTTAACAGCTGCTGAACTTAAAATGGATCAATGACTTTCACACCCCATCAATATGTGAAGTTCATTCACAAATAGAATGATACGGTAAAATCTGTCTACAACGGAATCTGTATTAAGCAAAAACCTGTCTAACAGAAAAAAAACGTAGTCCCGTGATTCAATGCCAAAATACACATTAAAAAACCTGGATTAAATGGAACCTAACGCAGAAACAGAACAGAAAGAAAAAAATTTTACCCTCTCTTAATGGAAAATTCCACACAAACACTTCGACTGTTTTGCGACCAATTGACCAAGGATCATACAAAATATTAGTGCTTCTATCAAAATTTTTTATACAATAACTGTTTGCCAATGCGTGATCTACTTCACCTACCCTTAGATTTGTAAAAAAAACTGGTACCATACTTGAGGCTGTGGTTTTTTGAAAAGCCACATTTAGTGAAACAGTTGCTTTCTGAAATTGTAACAAAATTTTCCAGTAAAGCAGGTTTTTCTATGGGAGAAATCAGTGCAATTGGTTAGATTTCCAAATGATATACAAGACTTACAAAATTGTATACGAGCTGCTTTCCGTGATCGCAAGTGTTCAGTAGGGTCGTAATTAGAGGGGGGTGGGGCGGGGCAAATCGCTCAGGCAGCAATTTTATGTGGGAAAGTCAAATTTTACAGTGGTCAAGGCAGTTCGAAATCATGTTGTCCCCCACCCACCCACAAAAATCCCAGTTATGGCCCTGGTGCTGAGGATTAAATAGATATAGACGACAATGTGCAAACTGAACCTGATATGACAGATATTGACACACTCATTGAAAATTGCAGAGAAAGTCAAAAAGAATGTAAATGTCATTTCAGGTGAAGAACAGTTTCGGGCAGAAATATTTAATAATTATAGAGTAAATAATGTGCATTATTTTATGCACATTTAAATTAGTTTATTTTCAATTGATTTATTTTTATTATACTGTATGCACTCCAATTACATAGCCAGATCATTACATGATTTCCCACATTATGTCAATTGGACCTCTATTAAGCGGAAACCTGTGTTCAACAGAAAAAATCTCAGTCACTTGTGATTCTGTTGAAGACTGGTTTTACAGTATCTCTAAAAAATAACCTACCAGCAGCTTCTGGTTTCATGAAGATAACATCTGCACAGAAGAAAGCGAATGGCAACAGCAGGACCACCGAAGCGATGAAGTGGCAAAAGATATCCCACAGGAACATCCCCAACCAGTACACAAACCAACTGAGTCCAGTGAGGAGTTGCAATAGCTTGGCCCTTGTGACGCGCTCTATGACCGGCACGAAGACATACGAAGCGGTCAGAGTACACAGTGCGAATGGGAAGAATGTACTGGACAATATCATGACTAGTACTGTATTCACTGGTCCACTAAATTCTTGCCGCGTTGTCTCGGGGAGAGGAGCATTTGTCACCAGCATACGCGCCTTCTCGTCCTTGCCATAGTACCTCAGCAATGCATTATGCATCACGTTCAGAGAGATCGGCATAGCATGGTAAGGTTGGCCATTATACCAAGCACGTAACTTGAGGATGTTATTGCCGTCTTTGCTGTCGTTAGTGCCCCCGAAGAGCCACAACGTTAGGTACTCGCGCAAGTTAGTCTCACCCTTTTCTAAGATGAAATTCGTTGGATTATCTGTTCTAGTCACAGTGACGCCATACTCGCTCAAGAGTGGTTCGTAATAGTCCCTCATCAAATGAGAGCTGTTGCTGTCGACAAATCCCTTCGTCGCACCATATGCGATTTTTGGATCTAGCTCCAGGCGGTCAGATTGACCTCCTCCTCCTTCCCTGGATGTTTTCCTCAACAGCAATGCCAAGATGAGAATGATCAGGAATGGAAAGATGACTTGAGAGAAGATTACACTGTAGAAACGCTTTGAATAATTGAACCTCTTTATAAGGATGGAGAGCAGTTGGTTCAAGAGCATGTTCAATCCCGTTACCTTTTCAGAGTAGCCCATCAACAAGGCTCCTAAAATAATAAGAGCAAACATTGTATGATTGTAATCAAAAACACAGAACATGATTATCATTTCTTATCAACACAGTGCCCAAAAAACAGTATCTATTCTGTAGCAGATCAGTCTAATAGATTCTATAATAGATGCTGGCGGACATTGTTTGCTGTCTTACCTCTACTCATGGTTTCGCCACTCCCAAAGGCAGTTCAGCAGATTTGCTGGAAGTCAGGCTCTACAATTTAAAAATGTCTGAGCTGTAATATAAATGGGGTCTCGCCTATAGCCTACCAAACAAGAACAATGTGTCTGGCGAGACTAAACCAATCAATTATTTTGAAAGAACTATAGTACTACAACTTTTCAGGTTGTTATGCAATGGCAGTGGTTTCAAAGCTCGAAGAGTCAATATTTTGTAGTGGGTGAGGGGGTAAAGACTAGCATTTATTCAGAAATAAAAGCCTCATACATAAAGCTCAAGTTGCGCAAACACGGGTGCAGAGTACAGTAAAACCCCTCTTAAAGGACACCCCTCAGATGTGGTGACCCCCCATTTTATGGTCAAATAATATTTTCCCCTTGTGTAAAATATTTTAAAGTATGCATTTTAACCCCTGATTAATGCCCCCCCCCCTCTTTTATGGACAATTTTTTTGTCGTCCCACCAGTGACTGCAAAAGAGAGGTTTTACTGTACTTCCAATGACAGAACCCAGGGGATCAGGTCACTCCACGAATTTCAGAGAGAGGGGGCTAAAATGACGAATGACAAAACTTGCACTTTTGTTCTGGTTGCAAAAAAAAGATTGATCAGTGTTAGAAATGAGACCATATCAGCAGTGATCTTTTATTAAATGAACTCAATTTTATAGGGTGTCTGTAATTGAAGTTGGCACATTTGGAACGGTTTATAGCCTTAATTATCCCTCTGAAAATCATTAAACTTAAGGTAAGCCTTAATGAAAGAAAGGGACAAAGAGCATTTTCAAAGACCGGACATCTCTGCATAACTTCTGGTGCAGAACCATAGTGCTTGTGAAAGAGTTTCATTAGTAAAGCAGGGTCATGACAAGGATTTTTTCGGGGGGGGGGGGGGACATAATTTCATTGCTCCCATCACTGTAAAAAAAAAATTATGATTTTACAGTATTTTTTTTTTTGTTTTACCCTAAAATTTGCCACCCTCGATAACAACCTCTGTTATCCGCACCTAGTTCAAGTCGTATTTGACAGCATGGTTATGCTGTAGATGTTGACTAGATCTCATCCCGAAGCTGGGAAAATATGTTACCCAGAAAGTTAGCTATGTGCGCCACAATTTCAATAGAAAACATCCTCCAGCAGGAAAAGTCTAGACTGATCTCCCTCCTCCATTGTTTCATTAAGAGGCTCCCAAAGTTTCGTGGTTTCTCATGGGCACTCAGAGTCATAGACAGCTTAGAACATGCCAAATTTAATTATAGACACCGAACATTTTTGATAAAATAAAAATAACTTTGGACTCCAGTTTAAATCAAACAAATGATTTACCTGAACCAGCAGGATCAGTTATCGCACCATTGATTTCTCTCACATCGCCATCTCCCTGCTTCTTCACAGTATGCAACAAAGTTTCGTCATCAAGCGATACGACCCTACATTAAAAAGTTCTCATATTACAAAACATATCGTTTTCTCAAAATCCATCATTAAGAAACAAATACCTTACTTGTTTTCTCCATTAAAAAACAGTAGTTTCTGATCATGTTGACCAGAGATCCTGAAACTTTTTAAATTCACAGCACCCTTGGGAAAGAGATTAGAGTTCTAAATACTTTGTGGCCCATCTAATCAATACCAAATGTTGCGATCCGATACGTAAATCGGATGCTGCCGATATCAATCCGCCATGACGTCATCGATCATGTGTGATCCTCCTATATAAAGGAAGATTTCTTCTCTGTGCACACACACACACACACACACACACACACACACACACACACACACACACACTTAATCCTGTCTTTTAGCTCAATATCACAGCGCTGTGCGCTCGTGAGAGATATTTTAATCTAAATTTTTATGTTTAGTTATGCTTGCGTTTATTAAATAAATTACTTTAAACCACCGCATTTCCACCTCTTAAAACGGAAGTGCTCTAGAACAGTGTTTATCAACTGCCAGGTTGCCACCCAGTCACACCAGGCCATGAGTGACTCCCAGTTTCATTTTTCTATTTTATTTCTCTTCACATGTATTTCACTTCTAGTCACATGTATGACAAGGCTTTTCACTTACAAAAAAATAAATTTACTCTTGGGCCCTAAAAATTACTACTGGAAGAACCACTACTCTTGAAAGCTACTACTTAACCGTATATGCATCTCTTGTACACATCCCATTCCACAGCGGAATTTTGAATAAATCGACGCATGCAGAAGTGTGTTGTGTGTGTGTATGTATGGCCCTAATGTATCTATGTTGTTAGAGCTGTGCTTGTTTTGTGTTCTTGCTCATGCTGCCACTTGTTTTACACATTTTGAAGTAATGCAGGTAAATGGTTGAATTTTAGTGTTACGTAAGTATCATGTTGAAGGTCTGCCTGGTTTCTGTAGAGAGAAATTTTCAAATGAGAGACCTGGCTGCATTCCTACCTTGAAGTTGGAAAACCACAGGTAACCATCTTCACCTGACCACAACAGGATTTCATAGCTGCCAAGTCTCCCGAATTTTAGCTTCATCGCTCGACCTCCCGAAAAGTTCTTAAATCTCCCGAATTTTTACAAAAATCACAAATTGTCCCTAAAAATCTCCTACTTCATTAAAAGAAATCCCCGCTTATGAAAACAATCCCTAAGGAATTTCTTGTGGAGCATAAAGCCTCTTTTTTTTCCCCCTTTTGACGTCACACGACATAAATGGGGAAATTCCCTTTTTAAGGAAGTTTTACAAACCCTCTGATGGTAATAAGAAAGTTGTTGGTCTTATCATGCAGGGAAATGGCTTAGCAGCCAATAGTCCTGAATAATAATTGAAGATTATAGTGATGCGCATATGGTCAAAATTTCTTTTGTTGAATTTACGTACGTGCGATATAACAAAACATGAATACTGATAAGCAAAAACATATTTAATCAATTTCAAAGATACTTATTCCGATGAATTTCCTTTCATCAAACGTTCCAGAAGAGGGCAGACTTTTCCTTTTTGTACAAGTTGTGTTACGGGCATAAACATCGGTCATGGAAAGACTGCCATCATCACTCGTAAAATTTGAAAAAATGCATCAAGCAAGTGTCACAAAAAGTCAGTGTTCTTCAAAAATTGACGGTGCTTTCCTTCATCTTCCGATGATTTTGGGGTCATTCGCGCAGAATGTTTGTTCACAGCGTTTCTGATTGAACACAATATTTATTTTTACATCATTGAAGTTTTGGCCTCCAATTTCACTTGTTTTTTGCGTGGGAATTTTATTCCCAAGGGTTTAACTTCCATGTGTGTAAAATCCTTATTTTAATTTGACTTCAGTTTTTGAGTAGGGATTTTATTCCCTACGCTCTAACTTTTATGTTTGGAAAATCCCTATTTTATTTGGAAAAATCCCTATTGTATTTATTAGGGAGTGGTTTTAGCATAAAATACGGGTTCACGTGAAAATCTCCCGAATTTTCATTTTCAAAAGTTGGCAGCTATGGGATTTGAACCTCAGTTCAAAACACGAGATGTTTTCTCTAGAAAACCGCTGGCCCTGACATCATTCATACCAGGCCACGATATTGGCCATTTTTTTACCCCATTCATTCGTCGTTAGTCATGCGTTCGACTGAGCCTAATATTCACAAAAATAAATGAAATCAGGCTGCAGGCTTCCAAAATTTTGAGAAACGCTGCTTTAGAAAGCAGCAAGATGTTTTGGGGGAATTTCAACATATTGAAAATAGGACTATGATAGGGCAACTTTGGGGGGAAGGGGGGGGGGGTCAAGGGGGAAAAACCTCAGATCGGAAAGAAGGTACCACAAAAGATAATCTCACTTTCACAGCAAGGGTGCCACAAATTTGAAAAGTTTAGGAATAGAATAATGCAATCCCTAAGCAGAATTCATAACTCATCAAGCCAAGGATTAAGATCAGCTTCAAAGAGCTCACAACAGAACTAAAGATTCGTCCATGTCAAAACTAACATTAATAATGCAATAATATGTAAAGTATGATTACTTCAAGAACACATCGTCCATGGTTGTTACGGTCAAACCAAAAGAGGACACATTCAGCGACGACAACTGGCCTTCAAACTCTGTAAACATGTTTCCAAGCATCAAATTAGTTGTCCCCGAGGGGAACGAGTAAACGAGTTCAGTTTCTGAGACGTCTTCCAGGGTGACGTCCTGTATGTGTTGCGATAAAAAGTTTGTAACAGCTCCAGGATTGCAAACAGGCTGTTTCACAATGTGGAGGGAGTAACCGGCACCTGTTGTTTGCATAAAACATAAAAGAAAACATGATTATCATGAGTTAACAACTACAAGTCATGTGTTTCAACTACAAGTCATGTGTTTCAACTACAAGTCATGTGTTTCAACTACAAGTCATGTGTTTCAACTACAAGTCATGTGTTTCAACTACAAGTCACAACTTCCTATATCTCAAGGAGTAATCAAATAATTCTTACCAAACTGTCGCTTCAAGAACATTGGCGAACCACAACACTTAATCTTTCCACCAGACATAATAAGTATCCGATCACCGAGGATATCTGCTTCTTCCATGTAATGGGTTGTCAGAATTATGGTCTTGTCATGACGGATCCCGAGCAGGATATCCCACACTACTCTGCGGCTTTCTGGATCTAAACCAGATGTTGGCTCATCCAGGAACAAGACCTTCAAAGGAAAAACGTGATAAATTCAGAAAACAGATACAGAGACACTATTGAGTACCTCTTAAATTGAAACCTGAAGTTTGATACCTTTGAATCTGCAACAAGGGCGATAGCAAGAGAAAGCTTTCGCTTCATGCCACCAGACAGCTGCTTTGATAATCTGTTTTCTGCTATTTTTAAGCCAAGGAGCTTCATTGCTTCATCTGCTACCTGGTTTAGTTGCCGAAACGGTGTTCCCTTGATCTGTGTTGAATGAAGAAATATCAGATGGTCTTCACAATAAGGGTAAAATAACTTCTAGGAAGAATTTTGCCAAAAAGGCATTAGTATCGAATAACTTACGCCAGCGTAAAATTTAAGATGTTCCTTGACAGACAGTGTATCGTACAGGATGTTCTCCTGCGGGCAAATACCAAGGTTCTGCCGAGCTTTCACAGTTTGGGTCCGGATATCAAATCCACTGATCAGAGCTGATCCATCATCAGGTGTGTACATGCCTGTTCGGGAGAACATTAAGCCATAATATTTGGTCTTTTATACAATAATCATATCAAAAAAATTTTCATTGGCTGAAAACCAAACTTCAGTATGAAACTCACCAGTAAGGATGCTGATGGTCGTTGTTTTACCAGCTCCATTTTGTCCCAAGAGCGCAGTTATCTGGCCATTGTATATATTTACGGAGATGTCTTCTATCACGGTCTTCGAATGGAATCCCATCCTGAATGACTAGAAAAAGAAATAAAATTGAGATTTGAAAATTCAAACCATAAAACTGGAAGTAATAATAATTCAAAACATAAAACAGCAGCATATGAAGCACATTTAGAAGTCTTGATTGGGGGAGGGGACCTTTAGTTTTCCTTTTGTAAGGGGACCCGAGATTTAGTGCTATAATTTTTTTTTTTTTTTTGTGAGGATATAAACTACTAAGGCAAGACTGAGCTATACCACCAAGTTCTTTAGCAACATTATTTCTGATGTGTCGCAATGTTCTTGTTGCTCCGACCAAGCAACGCACTTGAAAAATCATAGAAAAGTATCCTTGCTGCTTATTTGCAATTGTAGAGTCTGTTTATGTTCATTAACATTGTTTTCAATGGCATGAGAATTTTAAACACGATGATTTTCTCATCAACTGAAGAAAAAAATGTTATCACCAATCATGGTGTTCATACGACCGTACAGTAGTGTATTTCATATGAATGGACCGGTGCATTTGACTTCAATTATGATCTGTTGCCACACTGCTACTTAAAAGAACTGCTTCATGGAGACAACACACACTGCTATTCATATGTATTGGAACAAGTGCAAACAATAGATAGAACTATGAAATTTGAATACTCTACCTATCTCTGGTTCAACATTATTCAATGAGGTAGTATTAAGAGGCAAAATATAGGAAACTTACCTTTTTCAAGTGCCGCACGATGATACCAGGTGTAGCTCCAGTAGGATCAGCTTCGAAAAAGCTTTTCTCCATACTTGGCATCGGCATGTTATCGATAGATGAGTGGGATCGACCAAACCAGTAAGAAAACTATTAATGAACAAAAATAGAAAACTAAACTTCAAATGTAGATATTTTGCTATTTTATGACAGAAAATAACAAAAATCAGCTAAATTCCACAATTAACAATACTTATTAACTTTAAGAACAAAATCTCAACACATTTTTAAAAACACACCGCCCTATACTTTCTTTTAGGTACTGAAAAAAAATAACGTAGCAGCCAACTTTTCCTGTCGTCACTCATAAGTAGTGAAACAAAAGAAAAATGTATGCTTATCTTATAGCCAATGGATGTATAGTGAAACCTGTATAAAACAGAATGTCAAGAGTACTGTTAATGATAATAACATATTGATGGCAAAATACCCACCTCTGACTTGTATGACTTCTTAATTGACTCTAAATCACGAGGCAAATCAAAATGTGTGCTAATAAATGCCAAGAGCTTGGATAGTAAGAAAGGTTTTTTAGAAACTATGATAGCTGTGGATGGCCTAAACCTTGTACCAATTACAGAATCTTGGGCAAATGATAGGGATGAATCTTTCTTACAAATCTCGAATACAATACTTTTTGAAAAATAGATCTGGCAGGGGGGTGGGGGGGGGGGTGTGTGGAGATTTATGCATAATCATGTTTGCAGGGTTGAGAGTATAAGATGAAGAGTAGAGATATTGAAACTATATGGGTTGAGCTTGAAAACAAAAAAACCCTCATAAGCTTATTGTAGGAGTTTGTTATAAACCATCGAATAAGGATCTGAACTACATCTCCAAACTTCCTGAGGAAATTTCCTACATGTCTAAGCATAAGAGGGTTGTCATATTAGAGGATTTTAATTAACCAGGTATCGATTGGGAAAACCTATTGGCTAGGGATAGGTTGGCCAGATCATGCAATTGTGAAACTGGGACAAATCTCAAAAACAAGGACATAATGCTCATTTCTTGATAAAAACCGGGACATCTTGAAAAATATTCCTCAGAGAGAAAATACAATGATGAATTGCACAGCAATGGGTAAAATTGCCCATTAGTGATGAAGCCTGAGCTTCGTCACATGCATACAACACCCACGGTAAATAATATTTAATCTATAGGAAGTTGGGAATTTAATATCGTGATTTCTAGAGAAGATAAAAAGGTACAAATTGTGGTAATGCCTAAAGAGCATGCATACAACACCCACATGCATACAACACCCACGGTAAATAATATTTAATCTATAGGAAGTTGGGAATTTAATATCGTGATTTCTAGAGAAGATAAAAAGGTACAAATTGTGGTAATGCCTAAAGAGCAATACTCTGAGTTAATGGTATCACACATTTTGAGTGGTCCATATAAAGAATTGATGAAAGATCCATCTGATTCCCACTTGAGAAAGGTGGTAAAATCAAGTGTCTCTCTTCCTGATCATGTAAAAAAGAGTGTTATTCCAAACGCTTCATTTCCTCACAGATGTATAGCCTACCCAAAGTGCACAAACCCACATTATCTCTCGTCCCGTAGTCTCTAACATTGGTACAGCTTCATATAACATCGCTAAATTCCTTGTTCCCATTCTCTTGATCAAATAATAACACAGAAATTCATCAACCTTCGCTCATATCATACGTACAGTTGAACCCTAACAGCTTAACATGGTATCTTTTGAAGTAGTCTCAATGTTCACTAACATTCCCATAACTGGTAGTATTCGATATCTAGAACAACGTCTTAAAACACAATTTCTCACAGCCTGAAGTAGAGGATATTTGCAATCTCACATTCACATGTGCCTCACAGCTTCCAGTTTTGATGATAGGTTTTACTAGATGCCCTAGCAATGGGAAATCCTATCTCTCCGATTTTGTGTGATATATATATATATGGATGAGTTTGAACGGAAGCTATTGAACGTCATGTCCCTTTTTCATTTTATAGGAGATATGTGGATGATACTTTTGTGCTTTGGGTTGGTTCCAAAGATAACTTGGAGCAATCACTACTCATTATGAATGATATAGACCCTCATGTTCAATTCACAGCTGAATTTGAAACAAATAATGAACTGCCTTTCTTGGATGTACTAGTAACTAAACAAAAATCATATTTCCAAACCTCGGTCACACTACCACCTCATTTCAGATCTTGCCATACCATGCAACAGAAACTCTCAGCGTTTCGTAATTATGTCGTGAGAGCATTTAGCATCTGCTCAGATTGAAACTCATTAGACCATGAACTTGAAACCATAAGAGCAATTCTTAAAGACAGGATTCAACACCAAGATTGTTGACAAAATGAGTAGAAAATTCATGAAACCAGCAAAAGAAACCACTTTGGAAAATACCACTGAGAAGCCACTCAATGAAAGTGTAGTTATACCATATGATCGAATAATCTCACTTAAGATCAAGCTAATTCTCAAAAAGTTTAACCTTACAGCCATAGATGTGCCTAGTAAAAACTTTTGTTTCAAACCCCCTAAAGATGCTATACCACAGAATAAAAAATGGGGCATTTATTATATTTCTTGCCTGCTTGGCTACATAGGACAAACACAGAGCTCGCTGTGTTAAAAACCAAGAATGTGAAAAATTTACCATCACCTCTCACTGCTGGCAAGAGGGCCATAGATTCTACTTTCAAGACGTGAGAGTTTTTCAAAAAGTCAAGTCCACACATATATTCGAGCCTTCAAAAATATACTAGTAAATGACAATAAATCAACACCAATCGCACACACACATCACCATGGATTAAATTCATTACGAGCGGGAATTTGTAGAACATTCCAATAGACCAATCAGATAGCTCCATTTTGCAAGCAGCCAATCAGGTTGTTGAAAAAGACTTACATGCAGGCACTTTGCTTCATTCTTGCCACAACATTTAACTTGAATTCCATCATGTCAGGAAAGTAAAAGCACACTTGATAAAAAAACAATGATGCATGAAACGTAAAAATATGTCATAGATTGTAAAAACTAAAACTTGCTGTATAAACCAATGGCTTTGATGAATTTAAAAATGCAAGATGCATTGCAATGGCCATTCAAAATGTCATGAAGTGAAAGATGACTGACAAAAAGTGGTCGTAAATAAAATTATGACGATGATTCGAACAAGTAAATGCATGAGCAATGGTCAATGAACTTTGACAATGGGGGCACTCTGGTTGACTCTTTCATAAGAAAAGATGACTGTGTGAGGCAGCAACTGTGTCCAATGCGCAACCGGGCAAGCAAAATTTTTTTCCTCCTTTTGGTTATTCCTGCAGCTTAAACGCTATTGCAATCAATCATTGAACAATTATTGCAATCAATCATTGAACAATTATTGCAATCAATCATTGAACAATTATTGCAATCAATCATTGAACAATTATTGCAATCAATCATTGAACAATTATTGCAATCAATCATTGAACAATTATTGCAATCAATCATTGAACAATTATTGCAATCAATCATTGAACAATTATTGCAATCAATCATTGAACAATTATTGCAATCAATCATTGAACAATTATTGCAATCAATCATTGAACAATTATTGCAATCAATCATTGAACAATTATTGCAATCAATCATTGAACAATTATTGCAATCAATCATTGAACAATTATTGCAATCAATCATTGAACAATTATTGCAATCAATCATTGAACAATTATTGCAATCAATCATTGAACAATTATTGCAATCAATCATTGAACAATTATTGCAATCAATCATTGAACAATTATTGCACTTCACTAATAGTTAGAAAAATTGATGGCAGCACTACACATAGCAAGCATTACACAGTAATAAATTTCACATCAGGTTCACTACACATACACTCAACATGTACTAATTCGTTAGAAATTACGCAGAGGAATGCGAACGAGGTGCATGTGTGGCTTAGTAATAGTAACTCGAATGCCAATGGCCAAATGAGGGCTTGATAGCATGTAATTTATTATTTATTTGATTATTTTAAGGATCCTGCCAGCGGTAATGCATTAATTCCATGAGGATTGAGAATTGGTCACTGGCAAGGACCAAAGAGCTATTGTCAATGTTAGGTGCACACAAAAAATATATGCAGTAATTTTTATGAATCTGTCACTTTGCAAAACTTAAATTTTGAGAACATCACTCCCCCTAGCTACTATAAACTAACGAGTATTAAACAGAGATATGCATACTATTATATTGAATTTCTTCATGTTTGCTGTTTCAAATTACTATAGATTGGAAATTTCATATTTAATGTGCTAATAGTTGTGAACTTCAATATAACTAAAATATTCTACTGAACAGCAATAGAATGAACGCTTACTTTTGTCAAAATGAAAATTTTTTATTTAAAAAATTGAGAAATTGTGTACTTTTTACAACTAGTGACGATCAACAAGCAATAATGTTTGTTAAAGTAAGATTCTACATGTCTCTGTAAAACTTAAATTTGGCTTTTCTCTTGCCTCTATGACCTCCATTTTTACATTGAAATCCAAGATGTGTTTCTTGCAGCTGGTCGCCATCTCTACGCTGAATGAAATGCCAAAATATGGCATCACCAAATTGTGAGCAATAATTCACTCTCCTTCGCCCAATCCTTCTAACACTAGTTTAAATGGAGATTATCAAAATTTTACCTAGAAAAAAGAGTGTTTTCTAACAAAAGCTGCCATTTCCATTGTAGATGAAATGCTAAAAAGGCTTTGCTAAATTTTTTAGTAATTCTGCTTCCACCCAAAAGCAACTCTTTCCTTCCAGAGCCAGTTCAGATAGATAAGTATTTATAGTTTCTCCGAGCAAAAGCGTTTCCTAACCAAAAGAGGATCACACAGTACAACTTGACATTCTCCTATCCAAAGGACAAAAACTTGCACTTGGCCAAAAATTCCTTCCATTTTAGCAGGTTTTTTAACCTAAAAATAGACTGAATATATACCTTCCGTTTCCACACAAGACAGTTTTAATCTCAAAGAGGTTTCCTATAATTGAAAAAAAATATATATTCACTAGACCAGGGGGTTCTCAAACCGTGCGTCAGAGAGCCCTGGTGAGTCTCCAACCTCTGAGCGCCCCTGACAAAGGTTTTTCGAAAAGACTCTTTGTTAAATGGCTCTGGAGAGGCAGAGAAACTCACGCATAAGCACTGAATAGGGAAAGGGGACACAGCGGGTGGAAAAAGTTTGAGAACCCCCTACACTAGACTATTTTTCTTTTCCATTCAAGACAATTTTTCATCTCATACTGTGTTCACCTTAGTCAGGTTTCACTGTATTATAGCTTGAATAAATACATGAAAAATGCTGAAGAAATCACATAAAATCTCAATCTGGAAATATAGAAAAATAGACACTCAACCGTAAAAGGAAAATACAGCGGTTTCGGGACACCGTCTTGCCAAGGCCACACCATATCCACATACCACGTGATGATGGAGTACAATACTAGAGATACCAACATCATTGCCATTGCTTGCGACATATTCACATTATCAGTGATTCCATATGATGTTATGTTACTCCACTGAACACCTACTCCTGCAAATTGGGAAAATACAGTAAATCAATATGAACACTATCATATAAGTGCAGATCAACATTACAGGCAAGAAATAGACAAAGATTCTATAGTTATGTACAAATATACGAACTTGATTGTTCAAATGTTGCGATCAGTTTAAATACAACCAGAAAGGCGCCGCTTGGATGCAAACACATGGCCAGTTTACTAGCTGCACTCTGAGACATGTATGCTTCATCAGAAAAGAATATTGTATACATCAAAACGGAATAGGGTATGAAGACTGTAATCAACACCAGAATCACTGCCCAAATTGCTACAAGAAACGGTGAAAAATTTTTTTAATCAGCCAACACTTGAATTTGGATACATAAAGCATAATTTAGTAAAAATAAATCCACACACTACATACAATCCATCGACTAACCTTTGTTGACGAACCTAGAAACAGCCATACAGAACACGATCAAATTAGAGCTATACAACAGGAGAATAACGAATAACAAGAAACCATCCATTTTGTCGATAACGCTCCTTGCTGGGTCTTCTGACATGGAGAGCCATCTATCGGAGGTTTCGGCTTTGAAAGGGATCTTGAACAGTATGGTGATAAAAGCTGATACGATGAATATCATGACGAAAACGTTAACAAAAGTACTTGTCCAGTAAACACAGTCTGTCATTCCCATCATCCGCAGCAGTTCCTGAACAAAAATGTATTGATAATTAATATTCATGAGAAACAAGAAAGAAAGGTAACAAAGTGCGATGATTCTTAAAATTTTGATACAAACAGCTCCATGCATAAGCAGATACCGGCACCTCAAATGGGAGTGGGGGGAATGAATGACCTAGGCTGTGTATAGTGAATTGGAAGAAGGGAGCAAACATTCATTTCTGCCCTCTTGCTTAAGTGAATAATACAGTATATTGAAATCAGATATTACAAAGTATCGGTTGTAATTAATTCCTACCCCAGCGAACCCAAAATAATGTTTTAAATATTGCTTATGCAAATCGCCATATTTATTAATATCTGATATAATGGAGTTTTCAGTAAGAGTAGAATCTTTCAGGAAGTAAATTCCATAAAATTGAAAGTTCTTTTACAGAAATAGATACTGTATTATTCAGAGAAAGGCTACGGGAGTGTTCTGTCAGTGCCATCTATAGTTAGATGGCAATCTCTAGCTATAGATAGAGCTGGTTTGGTTTCAGAACCGTTTGGATAAGGAGGGATCATATAACTGTATATATACAGTGGAATCCTGTTTTAACGAATACCGTTATAGCAAAAATCTCATTTTAGCGAACACTTTTAATCCCCCAGAAAAGCTTACATAGAAACAATGCTAAAACCTGGAATTCCTTTACAACAAAATTTTATTAAAATGAAGTGATTTCTCCGGTCTCTTGGAGTTTGTTATAACAGGATTCGACTGTATATAGTTTTGTTCGCATAAATGTTTGAGCTTCTTAGCTTTGTGAGTCACAAGACTTTACCGAATAATCTAATAAAGAACCACTTCAAAGTACTGAACAGGCACACATTATCGACAGCTTGCTTCTGTGATAAAGGTTATCGTTGTACTTTGATATAACCACCCTAATTTTATTTTTTCACTGAATTGGTGGAGGGGTTGCCCTTATCTCCCTCAACCTAACCTAATTGTTGTATCATGTAACCTAAATTGAAGTATCAGATGCTTCTTTGCCTACCTTCCTCTACCCCAGCGGTGTGCAAACCAGGGATCGCATCAATGAGCTGGGGGGGGGGGGGGGTTGCAAGAGATTCTCCAAAATAAAAACTTCCAAATAAGAAATTCATTTTCATTTAAAATTATGTCAAAACTAAAGAACGCCTTTATTCAGCTGAACTAATTGCCATGAATCATACAATGTAATTTGATCAAATTCTACTTGCACAATCATGGCCCCCACAAGAGGTAGACTGAGAAGGCTCCAGCCCTGGGATGATTTTTATAATTTTTTGTTTTTTTATGCTATAAATTCATCATAAAGGGGACCCCGCAAAAGATCCCAGACTGGGGGCCCTGTTTCAGGATGTGGGGGCCACGTGCACAATAATCAATGTATCAGCTCCGTCATGCCAGAATCATGAAATGTAACATTACCATTCAGGCCGTGGCGGAAACTGTCCCTTTTCTAGTAATTTTTATATTTTATTACCTTCATTTTGTTTCCGGGACCGATTGGTGAGATCATGTGTCACCAATCTGCAGCCATATTTGTTTTGTGTTGCCAGTTTCTGCAATTTATTTTGTGTAATATTATTTCCCTTTCGTGAAGATATGTAAATTAGATGCAGAGTTCAGTGCGTGCCTTCGATCTTGTGATTGGTTCCTATCGTGATGCATGGTGGGAACACTCTCATATAAATATTTGATGCATAGTGAGACACATCACTGATTTCAGCTTCTTCAAAACTGTTAGTGTAACATTACCTTGGGCCCCCCACGGAATAGTCCAAGATCTAGACAATTTGAAACCTTTATTTACCTTTAATTCACCTCCGAGAACCGGCCCGCTGTAGATTTTCGCCGATCGGCCGCCACTGTTTACATATCAGTATTACCAGATTTCATGTCATAATTGTATTTTTATTCTGAATAGCTATGCAAATAGCACTTGCCTTTCATTATGTGTTAGTTTTCCACAGCAGAAGATCGTACATCCTGATGAAGCAGGGGATGCTGGGAATGGCCCTTTAAATAGCGGCGGTATGCTGGAAACGAAGCGAATATACCGAGTCACAAATACACTGAACTGCTCTTACTAAGGTGTTTCGCCCAGCCAGGTGTGTGCCAGACATCGTCTCTTCCATCATCATGAACTGTTGATTGAGTAGCAGACTTAGGCACAGCTCTGTCTGGCTGCTGATCGCCTCTACCGACATCATGTGTTAATGGTGGTCGTCAGATTTCTTCACATGGTTGCTACATTACTGATCGAATTGGAATACATCGATTCTACTGGCACAGAAGTTCCTCTGAGATGCCATGGTGACATCGAGCGATGGTTGGGACGAACCTCTCAATTGAATTGTATGACTCTTGTGACGGTGGTCCAATGCAATGTAATTGGTGAAACCGAAACTTTTTCTAGAAACTCTGTTGCTAAAAGAACTTTAACGAAAAATGTAATATTTATAACCAAGTTTGAATGAAATATTTGTGTTGCGATCTGATCTCGGAATGTTTAAATAAATGTTTTAAAACAAAAAAATGTGTCAATTCATTCTTGTCATCCATCTGTGGTGCACAATATTGGAATACATAAAATAATTAATTGAACCGGGAATGCAACTTTTTTGCATTGCATTACCTTATCATAAAGGCGTTTCGCCCTGCTGAGCAGTGCGCCATGTGATCTCTCAACCATAGTGATGTACTAATTGTGGAAAGGTGTGCTTGGGCACCGCTGGCGTCTCATCACCCGATTACATGTGATAATAAGTTGCCATCTATCATATGGATTGATAGGTAGCCAGACCGGCTACCGCAGGACTTCCCTCGATGTCTATCTGTTGATGTCTCCTGCTCAATAGTTGGCCGGGCACTTCAAGCTGCAAACATACATTATCCTGGCTCATGGGTTTCTCCAACCACCTGGTGTGTAAAGGACTAATCAATTAACTGAGAGACTACGGACGATGTGAGCAAAGCAGGTAATTCCAGTCGTCTGAACAGGTGGCGAGAGCGTTCTAAATTATTGTTTCAGTATAATAATTTATTGAGAGAAGGAAGTCACGAGTCAAAGTCCAACATTGTGGTGCACGTCGATTTGATGCAATCCGTAAACCTCCACTATGATGAAAGAAATCTGGAATACATGCAAATCAGTGATGCGATCGATGGCAATTGGTTGTCTCTTCAGTATAAAAGGCAGTGATGATATTGTCTCTTGGCACTTAAAATTCCACTTCAGTTGTATTCAGCCTAACCTCACCAGTCGCTGGTTAACTCCACCTGGGGAATTAGGATGTCATAGTTTGAAATATCTACAAGTTCCTGAATTCCTGCAATGCCGCTTCTTCGCCATGTAAGGCCAATGTAAAAGAACAGGAGGTGTGACTTTAATATCCAGCTACAATGAACTGACTCCTGGTAAATGGAAATATGGACCGACGACTTGGTGACATCAATTTTTGTCAAAATTTTTAAAATCTCTAAATCTAACTGTTTAAACATTCAGTAAAAATTAAATCTAAATTGCTATCAGTTCGAATTCTCAACTCTCACTGTGTTTGCTCGTGATGCTTATTAAATTTTGATCCCAGTTATGACGAAGTCATCACACTGGCATAAGAAGGATAATATATGCTCAGCATATTAAATTAATTTCAGTGGAAAGCCTTAATTTCTAAATCTATACCCATTTTCATCTAGCGAATAGGTGCATGAATGAATAAAATATATTTTTATAGCATCGATTAATGTTGTATAGCTACTAATACTAAGTTTGTTGTGAACGGCTAGCATTTGAAAATATTCAAATAAAATTTGATTAATCAGTCGAATGAAATATTTTGATTGACCAGTTAAAAGATTTAATCTATTCCCAGCCCCAATTTACATACATACATACCCTCGAATGATTGGCTTTTTCTTCAACGAGCCTTTTCGCCAGTATACCAACGATCACGATGTAGCAGTAGATAATGCAAGATTGTAGCATTGAGAACAGCATGTTCAAATTTGTGTCATCTCTATACGGAGGAAATGGAAACCGTTGCATCATCAACTGCAATTAAAAATATAAAAATAAGGATATGAGCAGATGTGAAGTTATTAGTGTTAGGGCTACTTATCTTTGATTATAATTTTTTTAAATAAAATATCGTAAGAAAATACCTTTGTATGTTATCATAATCAATGTCTGTTAATTTCAATGCTATTTGAAAGCCAAGAACTAAAAAATCCTTTTGAAGAAATTCATTACGAGCGCCACCCCCTAAGCCTTTTGTGCCCCTTTCGAAGGTCGATCCAGAGTACACATCTGATTGGATCACCCTTCAAGAATACACATAGTGAATCTGACCACCACCGTCTGATACTGCTTGCTGTCATGAACTTTGTTATGCGTGCACTGGGATTATTTTTCACATGATTGCAGACTGAACACACTATATTTTCAGCTTGTGTTTGAAGTTTATCAATTACTGGTTTAGTATTAATTAAAGGAGTGGTATAGATTGCCATCACTGTAGTTGGTACGATGTACCGAGCATTGAGCTCGTCTTCATCATGGTTTCTCTAAATTCCAGAGATGTCGATCAGCTAATGGCAATTGAGTAATTTCTTTCTATTTAGATATAGATGTGGTTAATGGAAATATTGCGGATGTGTCTGGTCTTGGCTAGCCAATGACTAAAAATTGTTTTTCCAAGTGCAAGGTGGGCCCACACTACGTGTGATCAAGTATTTCAGGGGAATAGTGAATAAATACACCTAACATTTGCTTCTGTTTTAATACCACACCTATGCACAAACCAGTTGCGGCCACAGCTTTCCATCATAACAAGAAAATTGTTTTCACAAGTAGTAGTTTTTTTTTTTGCTCGTCCCGCAAATTATTGCTTGTTTTCTCGTCAACATCATTCAGGAGCATAAATGGTACAGAGGAAGGGGGTCGTGTGGCTATCCACCATTCATGAAAAATTTTATCGTTAGTGAAGGCGGCAGGGGCAAAAGTAAGCAATTCCTCTCCCACTCCGCTTACCATGCACATCTTCAGTGAACCATATCCTTGCTGTTCGAAGAGCATGTATCCGCATATATACGGGAATCCAGCACATCACTCAAGAGCAACGCATGTGATGCACTGAGGAGAGACACAAAACAGTTTTTAGCCAACCCCCCCCCCCATAAGTGAGATTAAGTCAGGTTCCCACAAACTAGGGAAGGTTTTTCTTGTTTTTGGCAGTGAAGATGTCATGAAGAATATTTCATATTTTTATAAAGGGTGGTTGAGATGACGCAAGAATCATTCAAACCCCTCCTTCCCCCCATCCTCAAGACAGTAATTCCGAACCCCTTCCTATTGCTGTTGATGCAATACTTGAATGGTCCCCATAATCACAGTAAAGAAAAAAAAATCACATTAAAAATAGAAGGTTTAAGGAATAGAATAGTTTAAGGATAGTTTAGAATAGAATAGTTTAAGGATGTTAAACAAATTAGGGATTAAGGTACTTTAAATTGGCAGCAAAACAAACAAAGCAAATTTTCTGGGAGTCGACAGCTGATAATGACAATTAATACATTTCAATGAATTTTTCATTAGACTAAAATTACTTCTGATGAGTTGGAACAAAAACAAAATCACCATACCTCATAGTTGAGATCGTTTTCCTGTTTCGAATTCAGTGAGATGAAAGTTTGTTCGATAGCTGCCTGCCATGAAAGGAAACCACTATCTTTGTAATCTGGGGGAAAGAGAAAATAGGTTAGTTTGGCGAAACACATGGAAACAATGAACAACTTAGTTCACGAATTTTAACATAACCAGGAGATTATAATTATGTTGTAGATAGTATTTTGAGGGTTGGAGTTTGAAAGTGATTATTGAAAGATAGTGGCTGACCAGGCCCCGCTCTAGAAGGGATGCAAAATCTGAGGTTAAAAGCCCCAAAAATACTCTTCTTTCACAAAAGGGCCTTACGCAAGCAACATTTTAAAAGCAATTTCAATAGTATCTGATGTGAAAATATTACCGTCGTACGATCTCGGTTTTATGCTGGGAGGGTATTTGGATTCTGTTGTTGGGAATGAGTAGGTGTTGTAGGTGTCACCGAATCGCAGGTCATACTCTAGAGAGCTTGGAAGGTCACTCCTTGAAAAGCCCTTGAAGACGATGGCAATAACGTAAGCAGAACCAAACTTTTTTTTCCGGATGTTTGCAGAACGTTCCACCAAGAGCTCTTCATTCTCGAAGCCCTCAACGACGAAGTCCCTGTTTCCTGCACAAAAGAAAACAAGAAATAAATCACACAAAAAAACGATATTTTTTTAGCACTGCCTTTATCGGGCAAACATTTATTTTCACAATGTTTGACATAGAACTAAAAACAAAACCCCTCACTTACTTCTGTTACCTGTTTCGCCAGCCCACCGATCCACCACTTTGTTCATGAAACCATCAGCCAGGCTATTCTTCGTCGGTGTGTACAAAATGTATGTACTATTTGTTCTGATGCTGGTATCATACGGACTGAAAGGTTTATAGGTTGTAATGTTGTGCATACTGTCTGGTTGCTCGTGATAAGGATTCGTCTTATAACAGATGATGAGCGGGATTATGGCCATCAAGACTGGGATCAGGATCTCAAATGCGGTGGAAAAATAGTGCCGCTTTCTGAGGAGCATCCCTTTGTACAGCATCATCAAGAACTGGTTCCCTTCTCTCGTGACAGTCATTTTTTCTTTCTTTGGAAACTTGAGGACGATAGACAGCTTGTAAATCTGACTCCTGGAATCAAGTGGAACAAGAAAGATCAGTTTTTCAAAAGAAACAAAAATATTATCATTACATATCTTTCTTTCAAACTGAGCAGAACTCTGGTCTCTATCGCCATGGGCAAATTACTATCTAGTGAGTTGTGCTGGAAGTGTGAGTGTGTGTACTTCGAGTACACTAGAACCGCGGAGTGGGTCAATTTGACCTAAATCAAACTTTGTTTTCATTTATCTCAAAAACTTACCGGCAGATGTTAAACAAATTTCGTGACTTTTCATGATATCAAATGAATATTAATTCACGAAAATTTCATTATATTCCCATTTTGTGCTCTAGAGCTATAAGCACTTATACCTAGAACTGCGGTTTGGGTCATTTTGACCCAACGTACTATTCTATAGGAAAAAAGGGGTGTATAATTTTCTTGGAAGTGGTTACCCTTTCTAAAAAGTATTTGTAAATGAAGATAGTGAAGAATAAAGGTCTTTCAAGGTCAAGTCCAATTCATTGTCAGAGCAGATTATCTTTTTTCAATGGGGGAATGGCAAGTAGAGCTAAATATTTTTATTTCCTTTGTAAACTTGAATACCTGGAATTCTGACGAGACTCAAAAAAGGTTTTGGGGGAGTAAAAGTTTAACTCTAGAAAAAACGTGCAGTTGAAATTTCTGTAGGCAAATGATGTCACAGAAAAAGAATAAAATTCTGGCCTGCATCAAATACGTTTTGAATGGATTTCCAAATCTTGGGAAGTATCAGCGTCCAACGAATCTCTCTCTTTCAGAGCACATAGTGATGCAACTGATCAAGTCATTTGAAAACAAGGGCAGAAATGCCTCAACCGACACACTCTTTTTCACTACACTGAAGCTGACTCAAATGTTATAAGCCAAAAAATAGAGCTTAGTAGAGATGGTGAGACCAAATAGAAGAGCAATATTAACTGATGCAATAAAGATAGTGAAACTACAGTTGTACAGAACAATGATGCCACAATTACAATTTATCAAGGAAAGAACAATATAAGTTTTTCATTACTCAGCACGCTTCATCTGGCAGTCGATATTGGCAGTAGTAGCCCCAAAAAGCTTCCACACGCACAGAAACTATTTCACACTACAATTCAGCAAAGTGTTACAATCACAGTTGTAGTGATCAAATGCCCAGAAAATATTCGGTGAAGGTGCAATATCACAGACGTTTTCTACAACATCCTGGACCTGACTATAAGCATATTCCTGTATTTTGTATAACGCAGTACAGAAGGCCAGAATTAGTTTTTGAAAAGCAGTTTCTCTAAAATCTTATTGAAGAACTGCGTTCATCATACGTGTTGCCCTTGCGCAAAAGTGTAAATTAATTAATTATTAATAGTAATAAATAAAAATAAACGATCTCATGTGTCAGGTAACATAAAAATGTGGAAACAAAACTGTTAATTTTTGCATGGGATGTGCAACTTCAACATGCAATGAATGTGCAAGAATAATATAAAAAAAATTTGCTCAACTGCTCACAGGGTTGTTTGGTTTAAACCACGTTGGTTTAAACCTTGGTTTTAACCAAGTGGTTTTTTTAAAAAAACCACTTCGGTTTTTTTTCAAAAAATCAAATAAAAGTCGCCTAAATATAAATTTTTTTCCTTGAAAATATCATATTGGTTCATTATTAGCCAAAATGTTTCATTTTTACCACATTTTACATCCTTGGGGTACATTCTGATGGTATATCTTTAAATGACATAAGTTTTATAAGTGGTTTTTTTCAAAAAGTCTCATAAAAGTGGCCAGAATATATATATATTTTTCATATGAAGTATCTTAGTCATTTAAAGTTATATATAAAAGCCTGAATTTCTCATTCTTACAACATTTTCTAACCTTTGGCTACATTCTGATGCTCTATCTTTAGCAAATTCATGAATAAGGATTGCATCACACATCTAAATGTAGTGGTGTATTATCTCACAGGGTTTCTTTTTCCGTTCACAAAGAAGCAGCTACAGTAGTGACACCATCATGCTAGGGACAGGTGGTCCTATAATCCAATAAAGACACCAGCTGTCCTTAAAGGACAGACTAGTGTACTAGTTCTAACATTACCTCACATACATTTTCATTTTCTTTCCAATAAGAAGTAGCACATCTCCTAATGTATATCTCCCAGTCTTAATATTCTCTCTCAATAGTTGTTTTTTTTTATACTTTCACACACACACTGTTAAGCCCAATTAATCAAGGTTCTACTGTATAGTAGTAACAGATTTCTGAAAAATAATCAGCTATATACAGGGTGATTATAATTAAAGTTTTGATTCCAAAACTATACAATAAGTACTGATCAGAATGACTTGAAAATTTGCATGGATACTCCTGAAGCAATGGAAGTTTCTTTCGCAAAAGAAAAAAGTGTAAAATGTGCAAGTAGACGATGCTGTACTTGGCCAGCAGTATAATCTATTTTGTGCAACCACATCATTTCGGCACCTCCACAGCATCAATGTGTGGATAGAACTTCTATCAAGATGCACATTGCAATACCAGCTGCTGAAGACCCATTTTGACAGGATGCACCTTAACCCTTGCAACTTCTGGCTGTGGGGATACCTCAAAATGTTATAAACAGTGGTCAGATTAAGTGGTTTAATAAAGCTGAATTGCAAGCACATCCACATTATGACCATGGGGCATACTCTGATTCTGTTGTTGAACAAGAATTTTTGTGCTTTCAACCTCATAGCCAGAACACGCGGTGGACAACATATTTAACATTTCTTAAGTAAGTTGTAGTTATTTGTTCAATTACTTCGTTTTTTGTGATGTTTCCATGAATTATGAAATCGTGAAATGTTATAATTAAGGTATCATTCTGCCATGACTGTCTATCGTTTCCATTCTGCGGGCAAATTTCCCACATGTTGCATGATATCATTAATTTTACATTTTTAAGTATTTTTTCCCCTTTATCAAATAAAATTGAATTTTTTCAGGAATATTCATGTCAATTTTCAAGTCATTCTGACAATCGTTCTTTTTTTACAGTGTTTTGAAATCAGAACCTTAGTTATAATCACCCTGTATATCGTAAACCATTGCTAATTAATCTGCATTATTTATGCTTCATTAAATACATTATATTCACCTAATTTTTATTACTTTTTGCAAAATAGCTTCCTAATTAAATATACTGAAAGTAACTGGAGAAAAACCTTTATATATTATATGATTAATAATAACATTAAAAGAATTTTCAAACACTCAGTAATCCATTGAGTTAAGCAAAAAATAATTAAATGGCAAAATTTGGTTTTTGTTAAAATGTAAGAAATATTTATTGATTAATTAGCATGGGAATAGTGTTAATTATATTAATAAACATTTTATTTTAGTTAATTATTGGAAGTTTGAATGATTTTTCAGATATTTTATTGTTTTTAATGTTAATACTATTTAAAACAAAAAAAATGGTTTAAACCAAAAAAACCTGGTTTAAACCAAAAAAACCCGGTTTTTTGGTTTTTTTCAAAAAAACCGTTTTTTTTACCAACCCTGACTGCTCATCATAAATTCCACTTATCAGTAAGAAATCAATACTTATTTGACAGAATCATAATATAGACTTTCTCATATTCAATTTGACACGCTTATTTTACATTTTTGTCCTATTATAAGATTACTGAAAAATGTTTTTGGACTGAATATAGTAAATAATGTATACTAAGTCTCATTTTTACTGAATTACATCATTTTTTAGCTAATTTTGAAGTCCATTAAATATTCATAAAAAAATATAATTTTCCATTATAAATACGCAATTAAACAACATTGAATAAGAGTAAGGAAAAACCCAGGAACCAAAAATGAATTCCTTTTTTTTCGCTATGAAATACCATTTTTTCACAGTTTGGGTCATTTGATCTTTTTTGTCGCACCACTGTCATTTTCTGCACGCGAGGGCTAATTAGACCGGGACCTACAATTTATTGCAGATTCCGAACGGCAGGCTTGTTTTTTATACTCGTCGAGAGGTTGGTGCGCTAACCCCTCGATGGGGGACTCCCTGCGGTAGCAATTTTTTGCTGCGGTCAAGTCGCCGTTTTGTTTGTTGTACCCCTGTGTCAGGAAAGTTTTCTGACAAGGACGAACTGGGTATCGAACTCGCGACACCTCTAAACATCTTTTGGCACTTTAGGCGAGTATCTTATCGACCGGGCTACCGCGCCCCACAGTTTGGGTCAATTTGACCCAGTCCGTGGTTCTAGGTATACCGAAAGTGCCACAGTTCTAGTGTTAATAGCCTGAGCGTGTATCTAGTGTTGAGTACAATTTTTCAGTGCTGCCATCTATATTTCAAAAGTGAGGTGTAATATACCATTTATGGGCATGAGAGACTTTTTAATGCAGACCATTCAATGGGCTTGCATTTGCGACCAATTTCAGCCGACCACCACTGTGGTACAGGTGGGGTTCGAACCCAGGACCTCGCGATGCGAGTCCGTCACTATGACCACCACAGCGGCCAACATACATATCATTTGAATGCCTCTCTCATGAAAATGGGGGGGGGGGGGTTTGATTCATTGCTGTTGCTATCAATAATAATGACGGTAAGAGACTCCCGTTGGCCAGAGAGATTTCCATGCAGATCCAAACTCTTTACGAAAACAGCACAAAAATAAACAAAAGGTTTTTTTTTTGAAAACAAAGTAGTGATTTTTCAAGTAAAATTGTTGAAATATGTTGTAATAATGATAATAATTGCAGCGAGATTCTAGCAACATGACTTTTCCCCCTTCAGAAAAACATGACACTGTGCTAGTCGTTACCAATTAATATAAAAATCACCAATTATTGCTGAAAAGCAGGTTAATGACCTATCATTACTATGCTCAAGTCAAAATCAAGCCAATATAAAATCATCACCAAAACCTAAGAACACGAAGTATAGTCATCTTGGTCTTTTCTGTGGTTCCCAACTTAGAGGCGCAAACGCGAGCCGATCACTCTGTTAAAAAGTCGCGCCACAGAGAGCAACAGGCCTCTAAAATGACACAATTATTCAATCATTACAGTTGACATATACAATTGAATCCCCTTATAACGAACTCTGAAAGACTGGAGAAATCACTTCGTTATAACAAAATTTCGCTAAAAAGGAATCCCAGGATTTTGCATGGTTCCTATGTAAACATATCTGGGAGATCAGAAAAGTAGTCATTAAAATGAGATTTTTTCACTATAACTGTATTCGTTAAAAACCGGGATCTGACTGTAGTTAGAAACATAGAATCACAACACAATAAATAATTTTGCATTCCCCCCCCCCCCCCGCTAACAAACACTTTTTTGTGATTTGACACTTCTTTAGAGTACGTCAAGACCATCTTAAAAGTATGATAGCCCCCAAAATGATTCTTCTGAGCTCTCCCTACTCTTTAAAGAATTCCTGCCTACCTGAATGCTTTATCTCGAAAATTTTAACCAGATTGAATTTTCATGAGGTGCATTGTGCACTTGAGGTGACTGGGTTGGCTAATGCGGTTTGACAGCACTTTAGCATGCCCCCCCCCCTCCCCACACACACAAGGGTAAGGCTGACAGATACAGCTCAGGGGTAGGCTATATCCCCAGATTAATCTCATTTTTATTTCTTTTACACTGGAAATATAAGTTGTGGGTGTCAACGATCTCAACCTTGGGCACGGATCAAAGCAGTGGCTAATTTACAGGAGGGTTTAGCGGGCTATAGCCCAGGATAGGAAATTTGAAAAATGAGTGGCCAAGAAAATTATAGAATGGGAAAAAGTGGTGGGAAAATTTATATAACCCTTGATAAATCTGTCTCTGCCCAGGCAGCAAGGGACTAGGTGACCTAGTAAGTTTGCAAGCATGTCAATGAGTAACAGTGACAGAGTGAGCAAGCATTTGCATGACCAAATGAGTGAACTAGGGACGGGGACAACATCAGTTAGTTACCCAGAATGTGTGCAAGTATGTGAGTGACCAAGACAGTGTGCAAGCAGGTGAGTGACCAAAACAATGTGCAAGCACATGAGTGAACAAAAGAGTGACAGAGCATGAGCAAGCATGCACATGACCAGACGAGTGATCTACAGTGCAAAGGACAAGGTCGGTGAGTGACCTCAGAGCGTGTGCAAGCATGTGAGCAACCAAAACAGTACACAAGCATGTGAATGACTAAAAGAGTGATTTTTTAGTGGGGGGAGATCAAGCAGGTTATAGCACAGGGTGGCGAATTCGAGGAAAGTGTAGTCAAGAAAACTGGACAAGAATGGGAGAAGGGCGGCAAAACCTGCGTAGCCCACAGGCAGAAAAACCATAAATGCGCCTCTGGATCTAAGACCGGGTTCTTAACCTGCGGGTCACAAGGGCTTCCGAGATGAGTCGTATATCAAATCAGACATTTTGTTAATAAGTAACGTTTATTAAGAATTTTTATATACGAAATAGAGAAGTTGGTAGTGCTGGTGATTTCTGGCCACGTTTGAAAAAAGGTTAAGAACCCCTGATCTAAGATGTGTGGTGGGGGAATCACGAGCCTTAAAAAATCACAACTAAGCCATTTCAAAAACAAACTCTTTCATACAATGGATAAATCACAAACATATTGAATACAATTTCTACATAAATGAGATGGCCACTGAATACTGGGCAGTTTTAAGAAAATCGTAGGCCCGCCCTACGGGCCGAGTGATTTTTCCGAGGGCCCACCAGGCAAAGTTCACTCTCGAAAATTTCTCAACCAGCGAGGGCCCGGGGTGAGCCAATAAGCTGGGACGACACTGATCGAACATACTATTATATTGGCTATAGAAAAACATTTAGACACCACAGATTACAGAGACATACTCACCTAAAAGTGCGATGTGGACACTTATGGGTTCATCCCATACAATGATAGACAATTTGCTCAGTAATATATTTTTAAATAGCAATATATTGAGTTTTGACAGGTTTCGGTATATTGAATGCGATTTGATCTAAATCGGCATTTATTGCCGATTATTCAATATATAAATCGAGTGGGGAGGAGACGAAAAACGCGTCCGCACTGTTCACACCCGCAAATAAAATATAGAATGAATGACTTTCCATTTCGATACCGAGTCGCAATCTATCACATGTCCGGTGCGATTTATTATTAGTCACCTGGAGGCGGGGCAATCACGCACGTTGTCATCGTCTGGTAGAGGTAGAATGACAAGTGTGACCATACGTACCGTATTTATACCTTGACAGTCCTGGGTTTGTTTGGCCATCCCTAGGGTGACCATACGTCTCGTATTTCGCGGGACAGTCCCGGTATTTTCTGTTTTTTTGGCCGTCCCGACTTTTTGGCAAAAGTGTCCCGGTTTTTCCCGTATTTCACACGACGCCTACTTGAATTTTTATTCTTTATTGAAGTCGAAGATTGAAATTATTTTTCAACTCAAATTATTTTATGATAGTTACAACTATATATGGGATATTAATCTCCCACATTTGCCTTGGTAAACTTTTTTTTTTTTTGTGGAATACATTTTAATCCACTGCAATTTGCAGTAATGCATCATTTCCCGCCATTGGTATTTTTCCGTAATTTCAACAATATTTGGCAACTTTGTTTGGTTTTGGCATCGTTTTTGGCGATAATTGGCGATGTCCCGTATTTGGAATCCCGATGTCCCGTATTTCTCTCGAGGAAATATGGTCAGCCTAGCCATTCCGATTCATTTTTTGCAAAAATGTCCCGGTTCCCCACCCGCCCACATGAAGTCTACCTGGGCTGACCATATTTCCTAGAGAGAAATATGGGAAAATGTGGATTACAAATAATATCCAACAACTTTGCTTATTTTTGGCATCATTTTGGCGATAATTGGCAATCATGAGAAAAAAAAAAAATCGCTAACGGCAGAAAATGAAGTGCTACTGCAAATTGCAGTAGATTATGAAAATGAATTCCGCGAAATGAAACGTTCACCATGATGACAAACAAGCAATATTCTTACTTGTAACCATAGGCGTACGCAAAATTTCCTCAAGGGGGAGGTTTTAAATTTTTTTCCTGCGTACGCCAATGGTTGTAACTAAAATAGTATAATTTATGAGTTGATGAATAATTTTTATTTCAATAAAAATAAAAATTCAAGCTGGCCTTGTTTACAGAACAAGAAAAACCGGGACATTTTTACAAAAAAAAAGAGTCAGGACGGCCAGAAAAACATAGAAACCGGGCCAAGTGATATTTATTTTTTTTTTTTTAGGCCCTACGTGGCAAACCCTCGAAAATTTCAGCCGGATCTGTTTTTTTTTCAAGGCTGTGCTTAGGTGAGCCCTTTCGTTAAGACGGCATTGAGTAGAAAAATACGTTAAATGGGGTGGGGAGGGGAGAATCACTAAACAAGATTAAGGAAGAACGGAGAAGAAAAAAACATTTTCCGTTCATAGGGTTAAAATGGAGTTTCAGGATGAGGAAACAGATGGGAAAGAAACAGGGAGAGCTGAAAGGAATTTCTCTTCCATTTGCGTTTACTGGATGCTCCACAGAGCACGTAGTGAGAAAAACGTGTGTATATAGAGTAATAATCTTGTGAGAAAGAATAATAATAATAATATAGTACTAGTAATGACTATTGAGGAAAAGTTTTTTTTTGCCTCTATAACTTAATGGCTGGACATTTGGGTAGGGAAAGTGGATGGTGTGCATTATGTTTCAGGTGGTCAGAGCATGGGCCATCGTAAGTTGGAGGCTGATGTCAAATCAGGAATCCTGGACCAACGAGGCGTCCGAGTGATGTGATGAAATGTACGTTGGAATTCATCGTAGGTGCCAAGAGACTTACGGGACACCGTCCCATACACACTCCCATCCATGTGCAAAATTGAGTCCAGAACCCCAGTGCGGGATCGAGGGGTATCTGTCGGTGAATCGGAGGCATCTTGTCCATAGACTTCGGCCACTTCAATGTTTATCAACTGTGCCTGCAGCGGGCTGATGAACTATAGCGTCGACACACACGCTATCGTGTGGCGATGGGCTCGGCGCGCCTAACGGCAATTGGGGGCGCTGGAATAACGGTCGCGGGCAGCAGCTGGAGGAGACTGGAAGCTGTGGGCAGCAGCAGCTGGAGCAGATTGAAAGCTACGAGCAGCAGCGGCCGGAAAAGGTCGGAAGCTGCGGTCTAGAGCAACTACAAAAGGTCGGAAGCAACGGACGGCAGCCCTGTGATATGTGAATGAAGTAGGGCGCCTAACCAGCACATCGGCGTCGCTCGTACTGTTAGCGATCTCAACTTGAGTGGGTGATACCCACGGATTGTGCAACAGGCAGTGGTGTCTTCTTCAATATTGGAAAATGGCGAACATTTCCAGTGAACCAGTGACAGGGCTATCAACAGTGAGAAATAGTGAACATTCCCACGTAGAACTGAACTAAACGAACGATGAGAATTCATGAATTGACCATGGTTCTGATTTGACTTACCGGGTTTCCTTTTTGGATGGGGACAAATGTTTTCAACGGGATTCTTTACTTTCTGGTGGAAAGCAGGTGCATTAACATTAATATGTGCTGTCGGATTTTCATGTGTTCCGTTTTAATAACATGCGGAAGAGGGAAATGATGATCACTCAAGTGAATTATGTTTATATTATAGTATTTGATTTATCGACAAAAAAAAAAAAGTATTTTGTTTGAAAGCATCACTAGGTATTTTAGGCTCTTGATTTTATGAAGAAAAGGTGTCGGTACATCATATTTGTCGAGATATATATATCTTTTTTTGAGGGCATAATTATTCACAGATATATATTTTTTCTTTCTTTTTGCGTAGTGTTTCTGCATTAATCATGTTTAATGGTGCACTTGATTAATCACGAATGATACAGTTTTCTAATATAAGTGTACTGTGTGTATATATATTTTTCTGTACTTATTTTGCACATGTTTTAACCTTAACACATGTATCTCATAGAGCATCATCAATGGAACTGAGAAAAAAAAAAGGGGGGGGGAAGAAAATCTTCTAGCTGCCCCAGGGTTGGAGAAGAAATCTTATAATGGACACACGCGAAAAGCAGGGAAAGGAGATGTGGTGTTACTCAGCCCAAAGACATTCGTTAAGAATGGGAGGTTTTACTTGTCTGTTCGGTGGATTGGATTGGATTGGATTTTCAATTTATTGGCGCAAGGACCAATTTGGTCAAACTGCGCCAAAGCAAGACATAAAAATGAGAAAAATGTCATTCTGTCATGTCAAAAAACTAAAACATATAAAACGGAACATGGAACGTAAAACAATGACATAAATTGTAAAAACTATAATTTGTCGTATAAACCAATGGCTTTGATGAATTTAAAAATGCGAGATGCATCGCTATTGTCATTTAAAATGTCATGAAGTGAAAGATGACTATGACCAAAAGCGGTCGTAAAATGATGACGATGATGTGAACAAGTAAAAGCATGAGCAATGGTCAATGGACTTTGACAATGAGGGCACTGCGGTTGACTCTCTCGTAGTAAAATATATGATTGTGTGATGCGACTGTGTCCTATGCGTAACCGGGCAAGCAGAACTTCCTCCTTTCGGTTGGTCCTGCAGCTCGAACGCCAGTGTCCAAGTGTGGGCTTAATGGCATGAAGTTTATTATTAGTTTGATTGTTCCAATGATCCTGCCAGCGGCGATGCATCACTTCCCGGAGGATTGAGAAGTGGTCACTGGCAGGTACCAAAAGGCTATTATCAATGTTAATTGTTGTTCGAGCTGCGTTGTCTGCTTTTTCGTTGCCCGGTATTCCTACATGACTTGGTACCCAGTAAAATTTTACTGTGGTACCGTGATGAATGAGGTGATGCAGTTCATGAAAAATGGCATGAATAAATGGATGAATGTGAAAAGTAAAAGAACACAATGCTTGCAATGAGCTAAGAGAGTCGCTATAAATGATGCATCGTCGGTGGTGTTTGCGTCGTATATGACGTAGAGCCTGAAGGATTGCGTACAGCTCTGCCGAGTAAATAGAAAATATGTCGGGAAGTTTGAAAGATGTCTCCTCACAGCAGATGTAGGCACAACCGACATGCCCAGGGCTCTTAGAGCCGTCGGTATATATGGGAAAGTACCTGTTGTACCTACCCCTGTGCCTAAAGAATATCTGTCGATATATGACATCTGCTGTGGTGGCTCTAGAGTATGATGATAATGAAAGGGAGACATCTGGCAGAGACTGCTCCCATGGTGCCAGTTGCCAAGCAACTGGGGCCACACGACTGATGTCTATTTGTAGTTCTTCCACAAGTGCCCTCATACGAAGACCGTAAGATGGAACACATGAAGGGCGAGCAGCAAATAGTCTATGAAATGAGGGATTAAAAATTACACTATGAAGTGGATGATCTGGTAAAGACTTCATTTTGAAATAATATTTCAAGGAAAGTTGCTGGCGTCTTGATGTCAGTGATGGCTCGTTGCATTCGACATAGAGGCTTTCCATGGGAGAAGTTCGGAAAGCTCCAGAGCAAATGCGGAGAGCGAGATGATGAATTGGGTCGAGCACACTCAGATAACTCCGAGGTGCTGACCCGTATACAATGGAGCCGTAGTCAAGCTTTGATCTTATTAGAGCTTTATACAAGTGAATGAGTGACTTACGGTCTGCTCCCCATGATGTAGACGAGATGACCTTCAAGAGGTTCATCGTCTTCATGCAACGAGCTCTTAATTGTGCAATATGAGGTTTGAAAGTAAGCTTTTTATCGAATGTGATGCCGAGGAATTTTGTATTTTCTACTATTGGTATTTGACTATTGTTTAGAAACAATTGTGGGTCATCATGTAGGTCTCGACGCCGACAAAAGTGCATAGCGACAGTTTTGTCAGCGGAGAATGAGAAGCCGTTATTATGTGCCCACTTGCTGATCTTGTTGAGTGCGGTTTGCAATTGTCTCTCGGCTGTCCTCATATTCACTGATTGATATGATATCAAGAGATCATCCACGTAAAGTGCGCCAGTGACAGACAACGGGAGTTGGTTCAACACCCCGTTGAGTCTTAAAATAAAAAGTGTAACACTTAAAATGCTACCTTGAGGTACACCTTGTTCTTGAATTTGGGGAGCTGATAATGTGCTTCCGATCCGTACCTGGAAGATGCGGCGAGCGAGAAAGTTCTTAATGAAAATGGGCAAGTTGCCCCGCAAGCCGCTATTATAGAGGTCGGAAAGAATTCCGTGCCTCCAAGTACGGTCGTAGGCCTTTTCTATGTCGAAAAATATGGCTAGCATATGCTCCCTCTTTACAAATGCTTGTCTTATTGATGTCTCAAGGCGTAACAAATTGCATGTTGTGGACCTGAACCGTCTAAAGCCGCTTTGATGTTTCGATAAAATATTGTTAACCTCAAGGTAGTGCATAAGGCGATAGTTGACCATGCGTTCCATGAGCTTACATAGACAACTGGTCAAAGCAATAGGTCTGTAACTGTTAGGTTGCTGAGGATTTTTGCCAGGCTTCGGGAATGCAAGAACAATGGCTGCTCGCCAGGTGTCAGGAAATGAATGGCTGACCCAGATTCGATTGAATAATATGAGTAAATGTGACAGTGATTCTGGTGATAGATGCCGAATCATGGAATAATGAATAGCATCGGGCCCTACAGCTGAGTCAGGACTTCGCTGCAAGGCCGTCGTCAGTTCATGAAGGGTGAACAATGAATTGTACCCCTCCGGTGTAAAAGGCCGGAAGGTGTACGATGTACGTTCGGCTGATGATTTAATGGGATGAAACGATGGGGGATAATTCGCATCACTGGAAACAGCGGCGAAATGAGCGGCGATGGTATCCGCAATATCCCTCACATCACTGATGATAGTGTCATTGGTGTTTAAAATGGTAAGTGGATGAGACTGATAATGACCATTGATTTTTCGGATCCGGTCCCAAATGATTTTGGATGAAGTAGATGAATTGATTCCCGTGGTAAACTTTTGCCAGGACTCGCGTTGAGCCTGGCGCCTGGTTCTTCTTGCTATCGCCTTTGCTTCTAAAAATGCCAACTTGTTGTCATGGGTAGGATACCGCCGGAACCTACTCCACGCTTTCTTTTGTGCTTTAATAGTGAGATTACATTCGTGGTTCCACCAAGGTTTAGGAAATTTAGGAAGTTTCGAGGAGACTTTGGGTATTGTTTCATTGGCTGCTGAGATCATACAACTGGTCACAAGGTCGACACAATGGTCGACGTCGGGTTGCGAAACCATATCCTCCGTGATTTCTGCCTTGACCGTGAAGTCTGCCCATCGGGCGGCCACAAGCTTCCACCGAGGAGGACCCTCAGGTATGCTATGGCTTCGATCAAGGCACTTAACCACTAGAGGGAAATGATTGCTCCCGTGGAGGTCTGGATCAACCGACCAGGACCAGTTGGGCAAGAGTGAAGGTGAGCATAATGATAAATCTATTGCAGTGAAACTATTGTTTGGGGCATGGAAATGAGTGAAACTGCCATCATTCATGATGGTAAGGTCCATGTCATCTAACAATCGTTCAACCATTTCCCCACGAGGGGTGTTGCTGTTAGAACCCCAAATCATGTTATGTGCATTGAAGTCTCCAAGAAGAAAAAATGGTGGTGGTAATTGATCAATCAGTTGTTCTAGATCTCTCTGTAAGAATGTGTCATTTGGTGGCAAATAAATGGAACAGATGGTAATTCTTAGGCCTGTAGAGATTTCCACCGCGATGGCTTGCAGGTTCGTGCGCAGCGTTAGAACGCGCGACGACACATGATGTGGAACCAGCAGAGCAACACCGCGGCAGGCTCTACTCCCGTCATCGTAGTCAATACGAAACAGGGAATGTCGCCTAATGTTCCATGTCTCCGAGGGCTTCGTGAAAGTTTCCTGGAGTGCCACGCAAACAGGATGATAGCGATTGATTAAATCCTTTAGATCTTCGTAATTGGATCTAAGACCACGAATGTTCCATTGAATAATGTTGGCCATAAATTTCAAATGGATGTAGACGGTTCAAGGTCCTTGAACTTATTTCGGTCTAACTTCCGGCGAGTACCACCGGATTTTGGCGGATTATCGAGATCCATGTCACCAATTGATTTGTCATCAAGCAGTGACATGTTTTGTACTGTAGGGTTCTTCTTTGCTCTCTGAATGGCTTTTCTTGAATATCCGGTCTTGAATAGTTTTATTTTAGATTTATTTCCACTATTGAATTTTGGCTTAGTAGCTGTAGTTACTTTGAATGTGTTCGCTGTTGCTTTTCCTGCTTCTTCGGAGGTGGTGGACTCCTTCCGTATTCCAGCAGAGCAACAGCAGCCACAACTATTACATGGTTGGTTAGATGATGTTTGAGTGGATGTATCAGCTATGGGTTCGGTCTGAGTTGTCACAGATGCTTTGGTGACATTGTTAGTCTTATTAGCTGTTGATGGATTTGTTACCATATTAGAGTATGATGTACTAGCTATTGGAGTTTGGTTAGGGATTACACGACGGCGTGCTTCAATATATGAGATGTTATTGTGAACCTTGATCTTCTGGATCTCTTTTTCCTCATTCCATTTCGGACATTTCCTGTCAAATGCGGGGTGGTCGCCACCGCAATTGACGCACTTGAATGGTGAATTAGTGCAGTTGTCCGAAATGTGGTCCCTCTCGCCGCACTTTGCGCAGGTGGGTTGACCACGGCACGCCATTCGTGAGTGACCGAATTTTTGGCAGTTGAAACATCTTACAGGGTTAGGTATGTATGGCCGGATATGGAGGTTATAGTAACCGATTTTGACATCTTTCGGCAATGTTGGGGATGAAAATGTCAGGATTATATTACGTGATGGAGCTAGATTGCCATCTTTGCGGCTCATGATATGTTTGGCAGATGTTACGCCTTGAGACTCTAGCTCCTGGGTTAGTTCATCTTCATCCATGTTAATTAAGTTAGGGTCTGAGATGACACCACGTGAATAATTCAGCGTGGGGTGGATTTTGATTGTTATGGGAATGTCCCCGAGAGATGTGAGCTTTTGAATGAGTTCGGCTTGTTTGGGAGTGTTAGTTTCGACGAGAAGGTCTCCTGAACGGAGAGCCTTCACTGATTTCAGAGTTCCAACTGCGCCATAGAGAGCTTTATCAATCAAGAATGGTGATACTTTTGACAGCTGTTTATTGGTATCAGAGCTATGCAAGAAGAAGAATGAGACAGATGACAGATTTGAAGAAGCGGTTTCTGTGACAATAGTTTCACTTAAAGTAGTTCTTTGACGTTTTGGTGCATTTTTTGTTTTTCCCATATTTGAATGGGTATTGTTCCACTCCCACCCACCATGCCCACCATGGAGCCCTACGAGGGGACGCGCACACGTAACCGGTGAAGGTTAGTAGCAACGTCAGGTTAGGTGGGAGCTATACACCACCAAAGCAGGCGAGCAGACGCGTTCAAGATCCAAGATCGTCGTGAAGCAGCACCAACAAACCTCAACGACGTCCGGCAGGCCCGGCCCCTCTACCTGCCCAGTAGTGTAACCCCTTCAGCCACCGAGGCGACCACAGCCGATTGACCTGGACGGGGCTAATCCAAGCCTCCCGTTTCGGCTGAATCCGAGGCCAAAGCTAGCGCATCAGGCTAACCAGGATCCCCATCTCCAGCCTTACCGTTCTCCACGCACGGCAAACACGCAGGTAGACAGCGTCCCGGATGGAGCATACGCTAGAAGCAATGCCCCATGCGGGAGGACCCCTCCCCGCCGGAGCGGGGCCCACAATGAGGGGTTGGACACAAAAGACAAAAACATGTACAGGACAAAACGAGACGCAAGACATGTACTGCAAGATGTGTCGAAATAAACATGTAATTTGGGCTATTGAAGGTGAAGTATATGAGCACAAAAAGCGATGACAATGACGTGTGATAGATTTGGCGTTACCCAGAGTGCACCACGAGGAGGCCTATCACATTACACCCCTGTCTGTTCGGTGGCTCACTCGCGCACCCACAGGGGGGTTGAGCGAAACCAAAACTGGTGTTGTTGGTTTCTTTTCTGGGAAGGGAGGAATATGAGCGGGTCCGTTCCGTTCATAATTATTTGAATATAAAGGTAATTAGTTAAAATTGTTAATTTATTGAAATGGTTAATTGTTTAAGGATTATTTTGTATTTAATTGGAAGGTGACTAGGTAACAGGTGTGGTATTGAGACTTTGTGTTTGGTAACTTGGCTTTGGGTAGTTGTAAAGAACACGTGCAGGGCAGCCACGAGTGATATAAGATTATGTAAGAAAGTGTTGATGGCTTTACTACGATTGAAAAATAATCATTACCTTTTCAATTTGAGAATTTACAATTTAACTTTATTCATTCATTGAAATTACTTCGACACTGTGAATTACACTAAACTCGATACAATTTATATTCAACATGGACACTCTCACTCCACCAAATTAAACACACAATAATTATATATATAATTTGAATCACTCACCGTCATCTCGGGGCAAGGTTTCTTGCGTCCCCTACATTGAGGGATCTCGACCCGGGGTTAGGAGGGGGGAGAAAGAGTAACTTCACGACTCTTCAAGCGCGACATGTTGGTCGTCCAACCTTCAGCAATACCTCTCTCTCTCTCTCTCTAAAGCCTCGTGTGTTCCCAAACCAAGTTGGTGAAGACCACTGCTATTGGTCAAAGGCAATCGCCTGATTTCTGTGAGGGGTTTCATTGGCCCAGAGGCACAATGTCTGTCTGCAGAGTTGTGATGATGTTATGTAATACATACTTATTCGGTGCTCAAGTGCGTCTTAGAAATACCTGGTGAGGGAAAGGAGAGCACACGTGTTGCATCCCATGTATGTATGTATGATGTGTGGTTTGTGGTTTCTCTATGAGAAGACGAGAGGGTGAGAGAGTGTGTGTAAGATGCAATCGTAACATATTACCTACGGGAAGGGGGGAAAAATTTTACTAAGTAAAATTTTTCAATATGAGACGGGTGAGAGACCATTACATATGGCACGAGAGAAAAGGTGAGAGTGAATCGCATACATGACAACCGTAATGTAACACTGTAAACATAATGTGCACAACAACAGAGTTCAACAACAAAAAAAAAAACATATGGTGTATGTGCATGTATATGTATGCATGTTACAACTGAGCATTTGAATACATGTCAGGAAGAAAAACAAAATATATGGCAATAGTATCATAAGTTGTGCAATACATAATCAACAGTGTTATACCAAATAAAATATATAAAGAAAAATTTAAGACAAACTTGTCCTTCGTAGTTGTCAATGAAGATATAATCAATTAGAATGTCCATCTATGTACATATCCTCTGCTCCAAAGGAAAAAACAATTTGACATTCTCTTCTTTTTTTTTTACAAAGAATGAATCACAATTCAACATCACAACTATATATCAACAACTACGAAGGACAAGTTTGTCTTAAATTTTTCTTTATATATTTTATTTGGTATAACACTGTTGATTATGTATTGCACAACTTATGATACTATTGCCATATATTTTGTTTTTCTTCCTGACATGTATTCAAATGCTCAGTTGTAACATGCATACATATACATGCACATACACCATATGTTTTTTTTTTTGTTGTTGAACTCTGTTGTTGTGCACATTATGTTTACAGTGTTACATTACGGTTGTCATGTATGCGATTCACTCTCACCTTTTCTCTCGTGCCATATGTAATGGTCTCTCACCCGTCTCATATTGAAAAATTTTACTTAGTAAAATTTTTCCCCCCTTCCCGTAGGTAATATGTTAAACTGCTGGACATTCTGAGGAAGAACGTGCTTTAGGCCAACTGCCGATGAAGCACAATTCATCTGGCAAGGTATGAAGCTACGAAATAAGAATGTAAGATGGAAAATACATGAATAGGGACGTCAATGTAAGATGGAAAATACCTGAATAGTGGATGTCAATGGATTCGGGACCTTCACTGAAAAGAAGATGCAATTTGAACGCAACTTGAAAAGAGAGAGGGAATTGAAGAATGAGGATATTAGAAAGAGATCGAATCGTCATGTATAGGTTACCCGTAAGCAAACTGGCGGTACGACTTTCACATGGGTGTATAACCGTCACCTGGCATGCTCAAGGCTTGGTGACAGGAGAAAGGTGTTTTTCTAAAATACATGAATAGAAGCTGTTACGGAATGAGATTCGATTCCTGAGGCGTAAGTTAGGGAGAGCGAGAATAATGAAATGGTGAAATTAATGAATAGGAAGGATATTGCTCGCTTTTAGAAATGGATGTAAGAGAGGAAATATAAATACAAAGCGGCATTGCCAATTAGAGCACCTGTGCTCTGCTTGTAACATGGGGGTCGCCTTAGGTATTGATATGGAGGTGACCGGTGCACGTAGGCATTCTGATTATTTAGGAAGGGGCGAATTTTATTAGGGATGAATAGCACCGATCTTCTCCGGAATGGTCACGCGAAAGTCCAATCAAATTGCCCTTGCTTGAGGCCGCAAATTAAAATGTAGCACGGAAAGAAAAATTGCAAGACGGAGCGAATCCTGGGTTCGAAGGAGGAGCCGAAGAGGATGTGAAATCAGGAGGCTGATGATGAAGTAAGAGAGAGATAGAGAGTAGGACGGAGATGGAAAGTCAGAGATAGTAAGACTCTAGATATAGTGGAGAGTCGCGGAATATAAAAAAGGGATATAGTGCCGCCCGAGAGAAATTGCCGTGCGGAAAAAGAGCAGCAGCTAAGATGGCAAGGCGATCACACACGAGGACTGGGGTGAGTACACCACTCTATCGTTTCCTTAACCCGTAATGTCCAGTTAGGAAATTGTTGAATTCGTATATAGTGTGTAATGTCTCAGATACAGTATAGGTTAATTGCATTGGTGCTGATCGCATAAAACAGTAATTGTTAAGGAGATACATTATAGTCTATATTGATGTCTGCTGTGTGTTAAACTTCTCTATGAAATAAATTTTTAAACTTCTAACTTGCCTCCGTGCGTCTAATAACTGGGTTACGATAATTTGTTTTTATATGTCTATAACACAACGCAATGTATGTAAACAACTATACGATCGAATCTTGAGACTTAATAATTGATTAAATACTTAGTAATTAAGCAAAAGTCAGCATGAACGACGGGCTGACAGTAATTCCTCCAGTAGAAATAATCACTCTAGCAAATTATTTGACATTCCGAGTGATGCTGCTTTTGCCTTCAAATGTGGAATCTGCCATTGATAATGCAAACTCTATTGATGATTTGAAAGTACTTTTTAATCGGATAAAAAAAGGGCAGGAACGAAAACCCAACTGTTTTCAAACCGACAATTATGAAAATGGTGTAGCGGTCGCCAATAACGTGTGCCGGTCGCCAATGCAGACTGGGCAGAGAGAAGATAGAGCTAGAAAACACACACGCAGTTATGCTCTCCTAGTTGTCATGGTGTAAATATTTCTATATTTTAAGCGGAATAAATTTAATATGATGAAATAATCTGTTGTGTACAATGTCTAAGACACACAAACATCAAACGACAGAATTGGTGACCAGTTGATGAAACACGCAACATTTTTCGTCGGCAACGCCTATGCATATAATACGACATAGCTGCTTCCACAGGCCAGATGGGTAAGTCTCATTTCCCTTAAAAGGCCCCTTGTAGTTTCCAACCACCAACGAAATTTATTGCCTTGTTTTTCTCCCTTTTCTTTTTTTTTCATTATTATTCCGTTCGCCCCTCTCTATCATTTGTGCGTAGTATTCCTCTCTCCCCTTTTCCCCGACCATCAGTATGGCAGACGAAGAGCCGGAAGGAACCATCGCTACAGTTGCGATGAAAATTTCCCCTTTTTGGTCAAATAATCCACGATTATATTTTGCTCAAATTGAAGCAAATTTCCAAATTTCTCGAATTACGAATGAAAGAACAAAATTCAATTATGTTGTGGCAGCTTTGGATTCTCAAACTCTGACACATATTTCAGATTTGGGTTTCCAACCTCCAACGGAGAATCCATTCACCGTTGTTAAGGATAGGTTAATTGGCGAATTCGATTTAACAGAAAATCAGAAAATAAAAACTCTTTTGTTGCAGGATATTGAATTGGGGGACTCCAAACCCTCATATCTTCTCAGAAGAATGAAAGAACTAGGGGGGGGGGATAAAGTGACTGAAGATTTCATCAAAAACATTTGGCTGATCCCTCCTAACATTCAGACAATCCTAGCTGTCAGTTCAGATACTTTGCCTCAGTTAGCCGTCAGATAAAATTATAGAGGTTACTGCCACAAGCCAGACAGCAATCTGCGCAACTGAATCCAGTCACACTTCGCGTCTCGAGCATCAAATAGCTGACCTGGCAGAAAAGCTCGAGCGTCTTAGCCGTGGCCACAGCCGCTCAAGAGGTGGATATTATCGTAGACGACGATCTATCTCTTGGCAGCGAAAACGCGACAGTCAGAATAAGAAAGACGACGGAATTTGTTTTTATCATAGAAAATTTCAGGCAAAAGCACAAAAATGCACAAAACCGTGCACGTTTGAGGGAAACTAATTAAGCCTTCGGTCGACGCGGCGGACATCGCAAGGCCTAACAATAGTAGCCGCCTTTTCATTTTCGATCGCGCATCCAATTTTAAATTTTTAATTGATAGCGGATCGGATATTTGCGTCATACCTCCATCTCCTTCCGAGAAACGAAAAGCTCTTTCCTATCAATTAGTAGCAGCAAACAACACGAAAATTCAAACGTATGGTACAAAATTGTTGAATATAAATTTTGATCTCAGACGTTCATTCAAGTGGCTGTTCACCGTCGCAGATGTCAACAGACCCATCATCGGTGCCGATTTTCTTCGCCATTTTGGCTTAGTAGTTGATATAAAAAATCGGAAATTGATAGACCCATTGACTAATATTTCAAAACAGGGAAAAATTCTTTCTTGTTCAAACTATGATATTAAAACCATTTCTCAGGAGACCGAATTTCATGCTATTTTGGAAGAATTTCCCGAAATAACGAAACCAAATTATAGGCTCGCTGATGTCAAACATGACACTCTGCATTTCATTCCCACAAATGGTCCTCCCGTTTTTGCGAAAGCTAGACGGATGCATCCACAACAGCTCCAAGCTGCTAAGGAAGAATTTAATTACATGCTTGAACAGGGCATCTGTCGTCCTTCAAAAAGCAATTGGGCTAGTCCCTTACATATGGTCCCCAAAGGTACTACCGATTGGCGACCAACAGAGGATTACAGAGCTCTCAACCGAATTACTCAAATGGATAGGTACCCAATTCCTCATATTGAAGATTTTTCCCAAAATCTTTATGGTAAAACCATTTTCTCAAAACTGGATATAATTAGAGCCTATCATCATATACCAGTTAATCCAGATGATGTAAAGAAAACTGCCATAATAACACCTTTCGGTCTGTGTGGAGCAGCACAGTCTTTTCAGCGCTTTATACATGAAGTGCTCAGAGGGCTGGACTTCTGCTTCGCCTATATCGACGACTTGTTGATCGCCAGTGCAAACATAGAGGAGCACAAAGAACACCTACGTCTTGTGTTCGACAGGCTTCAAAAATATGGACTTGCTGTCAATGCGGCCAAATGCAAATTCGGCCAGTCAGAAATTCCGTTCCTGGGATACGAAGTATCATCTGAGGGTATCAAGCCACTAAATGAAAAATTGTCTGAAATCCTCAACTACAAGCAACCGCAAACGGTCAAAGAGTTGCGGTAGTTCCTGGGAATCGTCAATTTTTATCGACGTTTCGTGCCTAAAGCAGCCCATATTCAAGCACCGCTACACGAACTGTTGAAGGGAGCCGGAAATAAGAAAGATAAAGTGCCAATAACTTGGTCCACATCACTAGCTGCAGCTTTCCAACAATGCAAGCAAACTCTCGCCGATGTGTGTCTACTTGCACATCCGAATCCTGATGCAACACTAGCACTCATGGTCGATGCGTCCGACTTCGCCAGCTTTGCATCAAACTACTTCTAAGGGTTTGCAACCATTAGCCTTCTTCTCAAAGAAACTTTCACCAGCGCAGCGTAATTATTCAGCCTACGATCGAGAACTATTGGCAATATATGAATCCATCAAGCACTTTCGGCACATGCTAGAGACACGTCCATTCACCATATATACAGATCATAAGCCATTGGAATTCGCTTTCTCCAAGAAACAAGACTCGGGATCACCTCGACAACAAAGGCAGCTAGACTACATTGGACAATTCAGTACAGATATTAGACACATTAAGGGCAGTGCAAACATACTAGCTGACTGCATGTCAAGAATATCTGCAATCCAGTGTCCATCCACCATCAATTACAACCAGATGGCCGCAGATCAACTAGAGGACGATGATTTAACTCAAACACTATCATCATCATCCACATCCTTACAGCTAAAGAAACTGTCTCTGCCTAACACCACAGCTACTCTCTTCTGTGACGATTAGACCTTTCGTTCCTCATCCACATCGTCGGGCAGTGTTCGATGCGGTCCATGGTCTCTCACATCCAGGCATCAAACAAACATTTCAGTTAATTAAGCAACGATTTGTTTGGCCTGGCCTTCAGCGCGACTGTCGCCTATGGGCACAAACCTGTGTCCAGTGCCAAAAATCTAAAGTTCATCGACATGTATCCAGTCCATTGGCAGGCGAACGTTTCCAACACATTCACATAGACATAGTAGGACCTTTGCCACCTTCCAATGATTTCCCATACCTACTGACGATCATCGATCGATTCACAAGATGGCCTGAGGTCATCCCCATAAAAGACATCTAAGCAGAAACAGTGGCCAGAGAACTGTTTGCGAACTGGATAGCTCGTTTTGGTTGTCCGGCTCGGATCACTACGGATCGTGGTCGGCAGTTCGAGTCGGCACTATTCAAAAGTTTGGCTCACCTGTTGGGATGCCAACATCTTAAAACCACGCCGTATCATCCTCAATCAAATGGCATGATTGAGTCGTTCCATAGGCCATTGAAAACAGCAATGAAGTGCCTAGATTCACGAAATTGGATGAACATCCTTCCAACGGTACTTCTAGGACTGCGCACTTCAATCAAGCTGGACCTACAATCTTCACCAGCAGAGCTTACCTTCGGAATGGCTCTAAAACTGCCGGGAGAATTTTTCAGCGTCACAAATGCACCATCTATTGCCAGTGAGGATTTCATCTCTCAGCTGAGGTCAACAATGGCTGCACTGCGTCCTCAACCTCCCGTGCATCATGGTGATAAATCTATTTTCGTGCCACAACAGTTGGACAAATGCACACATGTGTTCGTACAACAACCAAAGACCAACTCTCTCAGCCAGCCATATAAAGGACCATATCCTGTGCTGGAGAGATCAGAAAAAGTTTTCAAAGTTCTGGTCAACAACGTAAAAAAAGCCATATCCATCGACCGAATCAAACCAGCATATTTGTTGCAGGACATTGGCGATGCACCTCCCACGACAGTACCAACAACTACTAGGTCTGGTCGAAAATCGAAACCACCAGTAAGGTTCGCACAGTGATGAAGCACTGTACTGGGAGGGGAGTGATGTGCCGGTCGCCAATGCAGACTGGGCAGAGAGAGCTAGAAAACACACAAGCAGTTATGCTCTCCTAGTTGTCATGGTGTAAATATTTCTATATTTTAAGCAGAATAAATTTAATATGATGAAATAATCTGTTGTGTCAAAAAGGTGTGTACAATGTCTAAGACACACAAACATCAAACGACAGAAATGGTAACAAATGCAAAGCAGCTTGCAGGAAATGAAACATCGTTGCTTTCTGCGTTGCATTCTTTCGGGAAAAATAATGGGCCTACAAGTTGTAGCATGAAGCAGACCTCCCGGAAAGGTGTCGAAATACCAGTACAACCAACAGCTGTAGCAAGAAGGAAACTGAATGTGGCAGGTTGCAGTGAATACAGTGGACTGAAACCGAAAAGGAGCCAAGAACTTTAAGAGCATAGTTATGGAATATTTAGTAATGCTTCCACAAAAAACAGAAATCCTTTCACAATTTGATCCAATGTGTGTATAGTAATGTATTTGTAAAAACAAAAAATAATGCAAAATAATTCTGCATCCAGCTCTTCTGCACATTCCGTCTTGCTCAGCCCATCCTGTGTATGGTCTTATTATTATTATAGTTATTTCATGTATTTGCCTGTCGTTCAAATGCCCAATTTCTCAATTTTTTTTTTAATTATTTTGTTTTATTTTCATTTGTGCATTTTTAAATATTTTATATGATCTTAGTATCAATTTTCCATCATCGCTCTCTCGAGGTAATTTTTTTGGTATTGGGTGTTTTTCAGCCTAGGGCTCGGATTACACTATAAAAGTTGTATAAATGTTCTTTAATAAAATACAGCCAATAAGCACTTACATTTGAGTAAATAGAACCGATAAGCTTATTGGTTGTATTTTTCAAGTTTTATGAAAGATCTTTTTTATAACTTTGATAGTATAATCCCGGCCTTGGAAAAGTTTTTAAACCTTGACAAAACGAAATTCATGCACTTTTTCCTCAGCGAAATCTCATGCCACAGGCTGTTCACGTAATGCTTGTAATTGTGAATGTCCGCGTTCCCATTTATAACGTTTTCGCGCTTGATGCAAATAATTTTGGGGGTCTAGGTGATTCTCATTAAGATTTCCCGTTAAAAGCGTTTTCAGCTTACAACGTTTCCCCATGGCGGTTTTTTGAAAACGTTATCAGCGGGATCCCTTGTATTTTATTTTAATTTTTTGAATTTATTTTTCCCAGTCAGACGCACTTGGCCGTTTAAGTGCTCTAAAATTGTGCCACATGTCAATGAAGGGATCTCTAAATGTGACACGGGCCTACAATGTTTTCTTCATATCGGCGCCTCTGGTTGAGAATGAAACCTATCACTTGAATTTTAAAAAATTGAAGAAACGGAAAACTGTGTAAGTACTTGACATGAATCATTGCCACCGTGACTGGCAGAGCGCTGAGTTGAAAATTCCTTGTGACGTCATCAGCATAGGGCGAACGTAGCGTGTCTACGGCCATCTTGACTATTAGCACTTACTGGTTTCTTCCCGATCAAGGGAATGTATGTTCGCTCGTGCTAAATTTTTTAATATTGAAGAAAATAGTGAAGAAAAGTAGTACATCAGAATATTTAACTCGTGGTTTTCCATAATGAATGTGAAATCTCCTGGAAAGGGGTTGCGGTTGAGAGATGACTTTTGCAGTCCTCTCACAGTTGATGAAAATGGATTGGATTTTGAATTTTTTGGCGCAAGGACCAATTTGGCCAAACTTTATGAAAATGACGATAAGCTATAAGTTTGTTTCAGGTTAACTTTGCAGTGAAGAGAAAGGTAGAGAGTGTATTCCTTCGCCGCAAAATATAGTTCCCATACATCGGAGGTGTCTGATGATCATTTATATAGAATATTTCAAATTTTTTTATGATTTCGAAAAAGATACTAAAAAAATACCGTTTTGAACCAATGTATATTTGTTAAAAAATTTTAAATTAGAAAAAATATTGGTGACCATTATCAAAAATCCATGGCGAGCTCAAGAACATTTTGGCGCGATTTCCAAGAAATTTTCCCCGCCAATATCACTGTCGTGCTTTTTTTGGATTGGAGTGGATTTTAAATTTTCTGGCGCAAGGACCAATTTGGTCAAACTGCGCCAAAACAAATTATAAAAATAAGAAAAATCATCCTTTTGTCATGTCAAAATACTAAAATCATGCATGATAAAAAGCAACGTAAAGCATAAAAAAATGACATGAATTGTAAAAATCTATAATTTGTTATAAAAACCAATGGCTTTGATGAATTTAAAAATGCGAGATGCATCGCTGTGGTCATTTAAAATGTCATGAAGTGAAAGATGACTTTGACCAAAAGCGGTCGTAAAATGATGACGATGATATGAACAAGTAAAAGCATGAGCAATGGTTAATGGACTTTGACAATGTGGGCACTGTGGCTGACTCTCTCGTAATAAAAGATATGATTGTGTGATACGACTGTGTCCTATGCGCAACCGGGCAAGCAGAACTTCCTCCTTTCGGTTAGTTCTGCAGCTCGAACGCCAATGGCCAAGTGTGGGCTTGATGGCATGTAATTTGTTATTAATTTGATTGTTCCAATGGTCCTGCCAGCGGTGATGCATCACTTCCCGGAGGATTGAGAAGTGGTCACTGGCAGGTACCAAAAGGTTATTGTCAATGTTAGTTGTTGTTCGAGCTGCAGTGTCTGCTCTTTCGTTGCCCGGTATTCCTACATGACCTGGTACCCAGTAAAATTTTACTGTGGTACCATGATGAATGAGGTAATGCAGTTCATGAAAAATGGAATGAATGAATGGATGAGTGTGAAACGTACAGGAACACAGTGCTTGTAATGCGCTGAGAGAGTCGCTATAGATAATGCATCGTCGGTGGCGTTTGCGTCGTATATGACGTAGAGCCTGAAGGATTGCGTACAGTTCTGCCGAATATATAGTGAATGTGTCTGGAAGTTTGAAAGATATCTCCTCACAGCAGATGTAGGCACAACCGACATGGCCAGGGCTCTTGGAGCCGTCGGTATATATGGGGAAGTACCTGTTGTACCTACCCCTGTGCCTAAAGAATATCTGTCGATATATGACATCTGCTGTGGGTGGTGGCTCTAGAGTATGATGATAATGAAAGAGAGACATCTGGCAGAGACTGCTCCCATGGTGCCAGTTGCCAAGCAACTGGGGCCACACGACTGATGTCTAATTCTAGTTCTTCCACAAGTGCCCTCATACGAAGACCGTAAGATGGAACACATGAAGGGCGAGCAGCAAATAGTCTATGAAATAAGGGATTAAAAGTGACACGATGAAGTGGATGACCTGGTAAAGACTTCATTTTGATATAATATTTCAAAGAAAGTTGTTGGCGTCTTGATGTCAGTGATGGCTCGTTGCATTCGACATACAGGTTCTCCATCGGAGACGTCCGGAAAGCTCCAGAACAAATCCGCAGGGCGAGATGGTGGACTGGGTCGAGCACACTCAGATAGCTCCGAGGTGCCGACCCGTATACAATGGAGCCGTAGTCGAGCTTCGATCTTATTAAAGCTTTGTATAAGTGGAGGAGCGACTTACGGTCAGCTCCCCACGATGTAGAAGAGATGACCTTCAAGAGGTTCATCGTCTTCATGCAACGAGCTCTTAGTTGCGCAATTTGAGGTTTGAAAGTGAGTTTCTTGTCAAATGTGATGCCGAGGAATTTAGTATTTTCTACAATAGGTATTAGATTGTTATTGAGAAACAATTGTGGGTCATCATGTAGGTCTCGACGCCGACAAAAGTGCATAGCAACAGTCTTGTCAGCGGAGAATGAAAAGCCGTTATTATGAGCCCACTTGCTAATCTTGTTGAGAGCGGTTTGTAATTGTCTCTCGGCTGACCTCATATTCACTGATTGGTAAGATATCAACAGATCATCCACGTAGAGTGCGCCAGTGACAGACAACGGGAGTTGGTTCAACACCCCGTTGAGTCTTAAAATAAAAAGTGTTACACTTAAAATGCTACCTTGAGGTACACCTTGTTCTTGAATTTGGGGAGCTGATAACGTGCTTCCGATCCGTACCTGAAAGATGCGGCGAGCAAGAAAGTTCTTAATGAAAATGGGCAAGTTGCCCCGCAAGCCGCTATTATAGAGGTCGGAAAGAATTCCGTGCTTCCAAGTACGGTCGTAGGCCTTTTCTATGTCGAAAAATATGGCTAGCATATGCTCCCTCTTCACAAATGCTTGTCTTATTGATGTCTCAAGGCGTAACAAATTGCATGTTGTGGACCTGAACCGTCTAAAGCCGCTTTGATGTTTCGATAAAATATTGTTAACCTCAAGGTAGTGCGTAAGGCGATAGTTGACCATGCGTTCCATGAGCTTACATAGACAACTGGTCAAAGCAATAGGTCTGTAACTGTTAGGTTGTTGAGGATTTTTGCCAGGCTTCGGGAATGCAAGAACTATGGCTGCTCGCCAGGTGTCAGGAAATGAATGACTGACCCAGATCCGATTGAATAAAATAAGTAAATGTGACAGTGATTCTGGTGAGAGATGCCGAATCATGGAATAATGAATAGCATCAGGCCCTACAGCTGAGTCAGGACTTCGCCGCAAGGCCGTCGTCAGTTCATGAAGGGTGAACAATGAGTTGTACCCCTCCGGTGTAAAAGGCCGGAAGGTGTACGATGTACGTTCGGCCGATGATTTAATGGGATGAAACGATGGGAGATAATTCGCATCACTGGAGACAGTGGCGAAATGGGCGGCGATGGTATCCGCAATATCCCTCACATCGCTGATGATAGTGCCATTGGTGTTTAAAATGGTGATTGGATGAGACTGATAATGACCATTGATTTTTCGGATCCGGTCCCAAATGACTTTCGATGAAGTAGATGAATTGATTCCCGTGGTAAACTTTTGCCAGGACTCGCGTTGAGCCTGGCGCCTGGTTCTTCTCGCTATCGCCTTTGCTTTTAAAAATGCCAACTTGTTGTTATGGGTAGGATACCGCCGGAACCTACTCCATGCTTTCTTTTGTGCTTTAATCGTGAGATTACATTCGTGGTTCCACCAAGGTTTAGGAAATTTAGGAAGTTTCGAGGAGACTTTAGGTATTGTTTCATTTGCTGCAGAGATGATACAACTGGTCACAAGGTCGACACAGTGGTCGACGTCGGGTTGCGAAACCATATCCTCCGTGAAGTCTGCCCATCGGGCGGCCACAAGCTTCCACCGAGGAGGACCCTCAGGTATGCCATGGCTTCGATCAAGGCACTTAACCACTAGAGGAAAATGGTTGCTCCCGTGGAGGTCCTGATCAACCGACCAGGACCAGTTGGGCAAGAGTGAGGGTGAACATAAGGATAGATCTATTGCAGTGAAACTATTGTTTGGGGCATGAAAATGAGTGAAACTGCCATCATACATGATGGCGAGGTCCATGTCTTCTAACAGCCGTTCAACCATTTCGCCACGTGGGGTGTTGCTGTTAGAACCCCATATCAGGTTATGTGCATTGAAGTCTCCAAGAAGAAAAAATGGTGGAGGTAATTGATCAATCAGATCTTCTAGATCTCTCTGTAAGATGGTGTCATTTGGTGGCAAATAAATGGAACAGATGGTAATTCTTAGGCCTGTAGAGATTTCCACCGCGATGGCTTGCAGGTTCGTGCGCAGCGTTAGAACGAGCGACGACACGTAATGTGGAACCAGCAGAGCAACACCGCGGCAGGCTCTACTCCCGTCATCGTAATCAATACGGAACAGGGAATGTCGCCTGATGTTCCATGTCTCCGAGGGCTTCGTAAAAGTTTCCTGGAGTGCCACGCAAACAGGATGATAACGATTGATCAAATCCTTGAGATCTTCATAATTGGATCTAAGACCACGAATGTTCCATTGGATTATGTTGGCCATAAATTAGGTAGAAGTAGACGGTTCGAGGTCTTTAAATTTATTCCGGTCTAGTTTCCGGCGAGTACCACCAGATTCTGATAGATTATCAAGATCCATGTCACCAATTGACTTGTCATCAATTAGTGACACATTCTTGAGGGTGGGACATTTTATTGCTCTCTGTATTGCTTTTCTTGAATATCCGGTCTTTTTAGATTTATTTCCAGAATTAATCTTGGGTTTAGTAACAGTAGGTTTTTTGAATGTGTGCACTGTTGCTTTTCCTGCCTCTTCTTCGGAGGTAGTGGACTCCCTCCGTAATCCAGCAGAGCAACAGCAGCCACAACTATTACACGGTTGGTTAGATGATGATGTTTGAGTTGATGTATCAGCTATTGGTTCAGTCTGAGTTGTTACGGATGCTTTGGTGACATTGTTAGTCATATTAGCTGATGATGGATTTGTTACCATATTAGAATATGATCTATTACCTATTGGAGTTTGGTTAGAGGTTATACGACGGCGTGCTTCGATATATGAGATGTTATTGAGGACCTTGATCTTCTGGATCTCTTTTTCTTCATTCCATTTCGGACACTTTCTGTCAAATGCGGAATGGTCGCCACCGCAATTGACGCACTTGAATGGTGAATTAGTGCAGTTGTCCGAAATGTGGTCCTTCTCACTGCATTTTGCGCAGGTGGGTTGACTGCGGCACGCCGTTCGTGAGTGACCATATTTTTGGCAGTTAAAGCATCGAACAGGGTTAGGAATGTATGGCCGGATTTTGAGGTTATAATAACCTATTTTGATATCTTTCGGCAATGTTGGTGATGAGAATGTGAGAATTATGTTTCGTGTGGGAGCTGGATTGCCATCTTTGCGGCTCATAATATGTTTGGCAGATGTTACGCCTTGAGACGCCAGCTCTTGTGTTAGTTCTTCTTCATCCATGTTAATTAAGTTAGTATCTGAAATGACACCACGTGAATAATTCAACGTGGGATGGATTTTGACTGTTATTGGAATGTCTCCGAGAGATGTGAGCTTTTGAATGAGTTCGGCTTGTTTGGATGTGTTAGTCTCGATGAGAAGGTCTCCTGAACGAAGAGCCTTCACCGATTTTAAGGTACCAACTGTGCCATAGAGAGCTTTATCTATTACAAATGGTGATACTTTGGCCAGCGGTTTTTCGGCATCTGAAGAGTGCAGAAAGAAAAATGAGACAGTTGATGAATTTGAAGCAGTTACATTGACATGTGTTTGGTTTGAAGCAGTTCTTTGACAGTAGTGGGAAAAGGGGGTTACTGGAACAAAGGACTTAGTACAGTCAAGGCTAGGACCGGAAAAAGGCGTTCGATGTACGCATGCGCGTCAGGTGCTTCTTGGGGGGGATTATTCATAGGGTCCTTGAACTTCGGGAATATATTCTACAGGACTTTTTTTCATACGAAAATTATAATTGATCCGTTATAAAAGAATACCCAATATGATGTTCTCAAGAAAATCGCACCTGTCCCCTACTTTCACTTTCGGAGAAGATCGTTATGCACCTGTTCACCCGGGGGACGTTCTCAAAAAGGTGCACCTTGCTCGACCTACTTTTACTTTCGATATTGAACACCTGTTAACCTGTGGGAATATGGGATATACTTTTTTTTCAAGGGGGGCGTTCTCAGAAGATGCACCTTGCTCGACCTACTTTTGCTGGCCTTTCCTTTGGATATAGAACACCTGTTAACCTGTGGGAATATAGCATATACTTTTTTTCCAAGAAAACTTTCACCGCTGACAAAAAGCCACTTTTACTTTCGGTCCGAACACCTGCTAACGCACTAGCATTCTCATATTAAATCACTGCATTTTCTTCCGCAAGCGGATAACGCCAACTACCTATTTATACAGGTGCTACCCTCATTTTCAGTTGCTTCATCTGCTGCTCCTGAAGTAGTTCCACGTCTTCACGAACTCTCGTGTAAGTAAAAATTTAATATTTCTTATATTCTATTTTATTTTCGTTTTAAATAATTATAGATAGACGATAAAATATTTTTCATTATATTTTCAGTTATCTGCCATGGAAACAACATCCAGCAAGGATACTATGAACGCCGTAAAACGTGTTCAGAAGGAAGATGAGACCAACTCGATGAAACGTCCGAAAATAGCACCCAGCGAAGTGAGCATGTTTCCCGTATGTGATGGCGTACACCTATCGGTAGTCATCTTCAAAAATACTTTAAAAGTTCACTTACGAATGTTTGAATCTGGTGGAGATGGATCCCTTATCCCTACAAAGAAAGGGATATCTATGACGCCCTACGTATTTGAGACCTTACGGGAGATGATGTCGAATGAACCCCGAAAAGTATTCTTTTTTGTGGTATGCGAAGATCTGTTGGTGAAGTCAGACGGAGAAAAGGTGTTGCTTCAACCGATTTACAAAAAAGAAGACGGTACATTCAATACGGCTAAGAACTATATAACAATCTACCGCGATTGTTTCATGAAGTTAGCTGATCCGGCAGCGAAGTGCTCGTCGTATTTAAGACGTGTGAAGTGCATCGACTTCATGCAGGATTGCATGAAGAAAAACGGATCATTTTCAGAGACCGCGGATCCTGAAATTGTATATGCTGAAAAACTCAGTGACATGCTCGAGGAATGTATCAACGACATCTTCCAGTGTGATGGATGTGATCTTGATGCCCCGGGTCAGAGTTCTCATGATTGTTTAAGCCAATCTTTTGACATACGACTCGTGCGATATTTCAACCGGGCGTTCGCTAAAATTAACATGAAGAGTATTGCTAGGGATTTGAATGTTCATCCGAACTTTTTAAACAAGTTAGATTTTGAAAACTTTATTTTACGCGTGAAGGACCTCTATTCACGTAAAGATCCCCTACCCTGTTGGATGCTATGAGGGAAATAGCCCCATCAACTTTCTTCTTCCCCCCCCCCCCTTAGGTGAATAAAAACCCCATCCGCTTGATGAACTCTCCTCACTTGAAAGATGTCGGATCTTAACGAAGATTTTCTGGACTTTGGCATACCTCTTGACGAACTGAACGCGTTGTGCGACTTCTACGAAATCGAAGAACATTTTAGCGAAGTGCAACCAGACTTCTTCGATACACCGTCTTCTCCGAAAAAGCAGAAAGTTACTGTAAGTACTTTTGATATTATTACTTCAAATTTATTTTACAATTAATTCTAATTAGTATTACTTATTAGTATATGTTATGTTTGGGTTTGAAGAAAGACTTGATTTTGAAATGTTTAAATTTTCCGGTTCAAATACAGGGATTTTTCTCTAATACTGGATTACACGTTACCCATATGGAAGACTGGTTGAACTCTAAACATTAGATCCAACCCAGTAACATTTTAACTTTCACAAATCAGAGTTCAAATAATAGGAAGAAAAAAAAATTTTCGTAGAATTTATGAAATTCTGTCATTGTGCATTTGAATCAAAATATTTTAATAGACAATGAATTCCCAAGTTTCTAGAACATTGCAAAGCATTGACGGTTACTATATTATGTATCCAACTGAGTATAAATTCTCTTATATTTTATTGAACAATAAATATTTATCAACACCGAAAAAAGGGTTTTATAATGGGGAGGGGGCTAGTTTGATTCAAAATAATCATACTTTGGTCACATGAGATCTGAAGTATTTGGGGGGATATCATTATATATAAATTGATTTTGTGTGTGTATATATTCTCTATGGAAATCTACAATTTTAGATCGATCGTCGTCAAATTTTGCATATGTACCAAATGGGACCCGACTTAAACAATAGGCTACTTTTGTCAGACCTGGGTAAATGGGTGAAAAACTGTCTGGCAACAAATGGGTTTTGGGTCTCAACAATTACTTTCAGAACGTTTGCTTTGGTTACCGTGGTTCCCTAACAATACGTTTCAGATATGCCTTTATTAATGGTTTGTCACTTCTGTCAGTGTATGTATAATAGTTTATGCCTTTATAATGGTTTGCTACATTTTCAATACTCCCAGTAATGAGGCTTTTCGAATAGACGTTATAATCATCATCGCTTTGAGGACCTGGAAAATGGTGATCCTCATTGAAATCAGTGTTAAAATTTCTGATTTTACTATAGAAATGCAGAAATTTAGTGGGGTTTTTCACCACATAAATCATTTAAAAAATTGTATTGAATTCTCAAGTTTTGAAATATTGAGTCCGTTTAGAGATACGAAGCCCAAAAAAAATTAAATACGAAGTAATTAGTCGGGACTATTTTCGAGTTGGATATTCATGCAATAACATTGCTTTCAACTTTTCATTTATATCTTCTCAAGCATGAAAATTAATGTCTCCGTTAATATTCAACTGCATAAATTCATATAGTTTAAGTTGTTTTTAAAATTAATTATGGACCCATAAAGTACATCGAAGAAATTCCACAGCTTTAACCAAGCATTTGCGGAAGCTGAAATAGGCAGATGGATAACTTGAAGTTCAAAAAGAAGGGTCGAAATACCTAGCTCTCTTTAAGAAAGGAAAAAAATATATATATACATTTCTACGTTTCTGAGTCATCATATTGGTTAACTTAGACACGGTTTGCATGTCCCTCAAAGAAAGAGGGAGATATCAAGTGATCCAAAAAGCTTCATTGAAGAAAACCCGGGCAACGTCGGGTATTATAGCTAGTATTTTATGAAGCGCAAAACTTTTCCGGATTGACGTTTGTTAGCGTTAGATTTTTCTACTCGTTTAATCAAATCTATTAGACATATTTTCAAAATTCGTATTTACCCATTAACGGAGAATAACAAAAATAATGAGGATACCACTTCAGCCATTTATTGACAAAGGAAAAAATTAAAATTTCGAATGGCAAATTTCCATACCAACCGGCGTTAATGGGTTAAGAAACGAAGTAAAAGTTTTATAAAAAAGGACCGGTATTTTCTGGTAAACCAAGATCTGATCTTGGAGAATGAACTCCAATGTTTCCCTAAGAGTTTTCCTGTGAATATTACTTCAAAGTCGCTTATATACTCAGTGACTCAAATCGATGTGCTATATGAGAGATGTGAACAACTTAAGAGTTACATTAATTGAGAACAGGTCAGAAATATTTTTTTCCCAGAAGAGAAAAAACTTAAAAACCATAAATCAAAATTCCACATTTTTATGCATATTAAACAGATAATAATTAACCATGTCTGCACAAGGCAACTTCAGTATGGATAGTCAATGATATGTCTGACATAAGAATCGATTGAGATAAAAATCACATAACGATAAAATTAATGTCTTTCTCCCATATCGTCAACCATGACCGTTTCTTTCATTATAGTGTTTGATGTTGCCATTTAATCTTATGGGTACCTGATGTTTACGTATTTTGTTTTTACATAAGACAACTAATTTTATTTATATGAATAGTGTATTATTTTAGATAAAATGAATAGATTTTTTGTACCCACTTCGTCAGGTATTTTATCTGTTTGTATTATTATTTCTCAGACGTTGTTGCATTTCTACTTTCAGGATGCGCAATCGAACTCTCATGAACAAGATGGTTGCTTGCCAGGCACATCGAAACAGACGGTAAGTAATCAAATTTATAGATTACTGAGGAAAAAACTTAAACACATGAAAGGATTCGAGAATTTTATTATTATTTCTCAGACGTTGTTGCATTTCTGCTTTCAGGATGCGCAACCGAACTCTTGCAAGACTTGTGGTAAGGTGTTTAAAAGGTTACATAATTTACGTCGACATACAAGAATCCACTCAAAAGAAAAAATTTTTACTTGTAGAAAATGCAGCAGACGCTTTTCCCGAGGCGATAACAGACGAAATCACGAGCGGCAATGCTTTCATGGGGCGGGTGCTCCCCCAAACCAACAGGAAGATGCGTTGAACACTTTCACAGTTATAGTGATAGAACCAACTTCCGATAACGCATATGACCCCATTCTTTTCTTTAACGAGGTTCGAGTCGAAATACAAAACATCATACTCCGGGAAGTAGGTGTGAAAAAGGCTCTTAAATTTTATATTGTGCTGAACGTTCTCTTCTCAAGAAGAACAGAATCCAATGAAATTGAATTTATACAACCTTTTTTCCGCTCGAGAGTGAAACTCATACATTCTGAGGATGAACTCGGTGATAAGATAGATTCAGCTATCAAAAAAATTCTGTCTTCGCTCGACGAGTTTACAAGAATGGGCAGCGGGTGGGTCTTTGATAAGGTTTTAAAATTAGACCTGAATATAGCTGCCTACAACCCATTAGCAGCAGCTTCTTACTTACCCATACCTCCATCAATCATGAACAGAAAAGCGATTATAAACATCTCAAACACGGATAATAAATGTTTTATTTGGAGTGTATTAGCAGCCCTTCACCCCCAAGACGAGAATCCGCAACGAGTATCAAAATATCTACAGTTCGAGCATGAGTGGGATAGAGCTCCCAGTCAAAATAACCCAAATAAATCGCTTTGAAGAACAGAACCCACACATTTCTGTCAATGTCTATGGGTTAGCGGATAATGAAATCTTCACGATGAGGGTGACAGAGGCAACCCAACGTCTTCACCACGTTGACTTGCTATACATATGTAACGAAAATACCAGTCATTACAGTCTAATAAAAAACATGAGTAGGTTGTTATCCCCTCTAACTAAGCATAAAGGTGCTCGGTTCTATTGTCCTTACTGTCTACACAGGTTTTCTAGAGAAAATTTGTTGGTCGAACATAAAGAGTATTGCAAACCTCACGGTCTACAACGAATATGTATGCCTAATGAAGATGAAAAATGGCTTAGATTCACTCAGCACCAGTATCAGCTACGTGTTCCTTTCACGATTTACGCTGACTTTGAGTGTATCTTAGAGAAAATTTCTTGCTGTACTCCGAACCCAACACACTCATCCACTACCCACACAGAAAAACATGTACCAAGTGGTTTCAGTTATATTATAGTAGGCCCTGACACCACACTTTATAAACCCCCAGTGGTGTATAGAGGAGAAGATTGCGTGCAGGTATTCCTTCACATGCTGGTGAAGGAGAACGCTAGCATTCAAAACATTCTTAACACCGTGAAGCCCCTTAACATATCCCAAGAAGACGAGAAAAAATTTCAGGATGCTGTTGTATGTATGACGTGTGAGAAACCGTTGGGTGGTGATAGAGTTCGACACCATGACCACATATCGGGTGAGTTCGTTGCAGCGTTGCATAACGCGTGCAATTTACAGCTGAAATATTCTAACCATGTACCTGTAATAATACATAATTTGAGAGGGTATGACAGTCATCTAGTCATGCAGGCGGCAGGGCTCTTCAAAGATCAGGATATCTCAGTCATCCCTAATAATTTGGAGAAATACATTTCTTTCTCGATTGGGGATTTACGTTTCTTAGACTCATTTCAATTCCTACCGGCTTCTTTAGATAAGTTGGTTGGCAATCTTACCCGTTCAGATTTTCGATTGACTGACAGCATTTTCGAAGATGCTGACCTACTTGTGAGGAAAGGGGTGTACCCGTACGAGTACATCGACTCGTTCTCTCGATTTTCAGAGACTGAATTACCACCACGCGAAGCTTTCTTCAGCAGTCTAACTGGAACCGATATAAGTGTGGATGATTACACTCATGCACAACTCGTATGGGAAAAATTCGGCATTCAACATCTCGGTGATTATCATGACCTTTACGTAAAATCAGACGTGCTTTTACTAGCAGACGTGTTCGAACGTTTCAGGAACCTTAGCATGAGCTATTACAAAATTGACCCTGCGCATATGTATACAGGCCCTGGTTTGGCTTTTTCGGCATGTCTGAGGATGACCGATATTAATTTGGAACTTCTCACAGACATAGACATGCATTTGTTTTTTGAATCCGGTATTAGAGGAGGTGTTTCTATGATCACCCATCGTTACGCTGAGGCTAACAGCCGATAAAGCGAACAGTTTGAACCCAATCAACCGACCAAAGAAATAGTGTATTGGGATGCAAATAACCTTTATGGTTACGCTATGTCCCAATACCTACCATATTCAGGTTTCCGATGGTTGAGCACAGAGGAAATATCTAACATAGACATCGCAAACGTTCCCGAGGACTCTCCGAAAGGCTATGTCTTGGAAGTCGGGCTAGAATACCCCAAAGAACTTCACAATGACCATAACGATTATCCGCTAGCACCTGAAAACATGGTGATAACAGAAAAGTTGTTTTCAAACCATATGAAGAGCGTGTGGGGGAAAATTAACCCGGAGGGGAAACCGTCCGAATGCACAAAGCTAGTTCCCAATTTATACGACAAAGAAAACTATGTAGTACATTATCGCAACCTCCAACTCTACCTCACCCTCGGTCTCAAAATAAAATATATAAAAAGGGTTATAGAGTTCAATCAAAAACCGTGGCTGAAACCGTACATTGACTTTAATACCGAACGCCGTCAAGCAGCTTCGAACGATTTCGAAAAATCGTTCTTCAAACTGATGAACAATGCAGTATTCGGGAAAACCATGGAAAACCAGCGGAAGCATGTTAACGTAAAAATTGTGCATAAGGAGAAAAAAGCTAAAAAATTAATTGCATCCCCAGCCTTTGAAGCCTTCAGAATTTTTAGCAATGGATTGGTTGCCATAAAAATGAAAAGGTTAAAACTGAAATTAGTTCGTCCTATGTATGTGGGTTTCGTAGTTCTGGACGTGAGTAAAATCAAAATTTATGATTTTCACTATCGGTGGGTTAAATCACGGTTCGGAGAAAAAGCGCAACTTCTCTTCACCGACACAGATTCGCTAACGTATGCAATCGAAACCCAAAATCTACACCGCGTGATAAAATCCAACATGGACGAATTCGACACTTCCAATTTTCCTCCAAATCACACCCTTTACAACCCTCATAACAAAGCAGTGCTCGGGTTGATGAAGGACGAATGCCCCGGTGACCCCATTCTATCGTTTGTCGGTCTTCGTTCAAAAATGTACAGCATTGTTACGGCTAAGGAAAACAAGAAAACGGCCAAGGGAGTCAGCAAAACCGTTTCCCGCAATCAACTGCATCATGAGCTGTACAAGTCTTCGCTTTTCGATCAAGTGCGGTACAGACATACGATGGTAAAAATCACGAACACTAAGCACCAACTCCACACAACCATGGTACGAAAAGTAAGTCTTTGTCCCCTTGATGACAAACGCTATATATTAGATGATGGGGTCTCAACATTAGCTTATGGACACCACGCGATTAATCCCCACGGAGAAAAAGAAAGTTGATGTAACCAACAGAAAAATAAATGCTTATTGTACATGTTTCTAAACGATTGTGTGTGTGTGTTTTTTTTTTAACAACAGGAGACACAATTCAGAGAAGAAAATCTTTATTTCCAGTACGTTTTTTACAACTCAAGCCATCTTTTCATATATTTTTTATTTCTTATGTAATAATGCGGTAAACTTATCTCGTATAAACCTTGAAGAAACTCTTTCTCACCCGGAACAGGTTTCTTTTTTTGAATGCTCACGACACTGGATAACAGTTCGGAAATATTTGTATTATCTATCTCCACCCCTTTATACACAAGCTGACCGCTCGGTGACCATTTGATAACATTTGGGTAATCTTTAAGGTGACTTATAATTTTTCCCGATATTTCACGGTGAGATTTCGGTAAATTTAACAATATATCAGATGATGCACTTTTCTTCAACGGCGGTTTACTGAGATCGCGCATTTTAGGTTCTTCTTCTTCTTCATCGAAACGGTCGAGTGGCGAATTGTTTCCTAAGGCAGTATTCCTCTTGTTCAAAATCTGTTGATAAAACTTTATTTTAACCTCGTTCGGTAATTCACTGTTCAGTATCTTCGCCATTTCAGTATCTAGTTCCGTAAGCTGCGGCTCTTTAATAACATGGCGGTTCATTCTATCTTCTGGAACAAGTACCATAACTTTTTTAGCGAATTCCATGTCCTATCAGACTTGAAATCAAACCGATTGCAGCGGGTAAAAGAACTTGAAGGAAACCACCTTTTTGTATGAGGATCTTTCTCTTTTTATAAAGAGGTGTTTTCCTCTTTGCTAACGTACGGAGCAAACCTTTATACTTTTGAAGTTTAGCTTTTTGGAGGGTGGATATTGGGATATTACCATGCAGTAAATTCAATGCACATTCACAAACGGTTTTGATGTCAGAATTTGGTAACCGCTTCAATAATTCTTTACGTTGTCTTTGAGGACATCCGCTTAACAATCTCAGCACTTGTTGCTTCCTCGCGGACATATCGTTGAATAAATAGTGTCGCTGACGTACCCAGTCTTTTAACGTCTCGGTTGATAGACATACTGCGTTTGCGTGGGTAACACGTTGGTGCGTAAACGCATTTTTTCATCCGTTTCTTGCCTAAGATCGATCGATAAATATGAATACGGAGATTTCGTTGCATCTGCGTAACTTTCTTCGAAAAAATTTAATTTCGTAGGATACAACTGTCTCCCCAAATGGGTGATTTGGTTCAAATCCCTCCGGTTTTTAAACAGGAAAATATAATGCGCGTTTAGCGTTATTTCCCGCAGTTTCTTATGAAAGAAATTCTGAGTTACAAAGATAACCGATAAATTTCGATGGTGGCTATACTTAGTAAATAGCTTAACCATTTTCTCTTCTCCCGATAACTCTGACATAAAATCATCGAAAATCAGTAAGGCATTGGAGACTCCCTCGAAATTACAATCGTCTCGGAATTCAACATCTCTAATTTCCTCGTGCAGTGGCTGAGATTCTCCGTAAAACCATATCACGCGTTTCGGTAAAGGTTTGATAAGCCTTTCACGATGTTCGAGCAGACCCTTTAAAAAATATGTTTTCCCGCTACCGCTTGCACCTGCACAGACGGCAGTGAATGGATGGTGTAACGTTAACGGTTCCATCGTGAAAAATGATGAGACATGAGTTGTGCAAATCAATTTTATTAAAAAGAAAAGTATTTTCTTACAAAGTTAAACACACGTAAATCGTTGTTCACATTGAAGCGAGATACAATAGAATTCATACTTTCACCCATACATTTACAGTACACGTAATAAATAACATAATAGCCACAAACTTGGGTATCAGCTGACTGCAGCGCCACGTCATTGTAGGTGAGTCGTTGATATCTTCTCAGGAATTTCGTGATATTACCTTTCTGAAAGTTTGAAGGATGTCTTCCGAATGAGTCAAAAAACTCCGCGGTCAAATTGTCATGAAGATATATAGCCAACCAATGTGTTCCAGACTCTGCACTGGTATCTGTGTTAACGATCAGAGCTGTAGGATAATTTCGTATTCTCGAAGGCAACGCGTCACTAGCGTAAACGTTCCTGAAAACTTTTTTCGTTTTCGGGTCTCTGCGGAGTGCTCGACGAATCTGTTCGGAATCCATCAGCCAGAGAAATCGCACAATACACTTCTCGATTTTGTTATCTCTATAAGGTTCTGAAACTCACCATATATGATTACCGAGATGGTTTTAGGTAGTGCTTTCGCAAACTTTAGTTCCACACGTAGATTACTATGTTTCACCAAGTGTAAGTGTCCGCAGTCGCTCTGGTCGGGGAGTAGGGAGAAACAAAATAGAGTGTAACCACTATGAAATTCTTCTCTGGTTATGTCTATGCCACGATCTTCCTCGACTCGAAACAGGTTATTGTAGGCTCTTACGGTGTTTCCGGTCTCAAAGTTAGGCTCTAGGGGTTTGTGGGGGACTGGTCGACCATCAACATATACGGAGACGAAGTTGAGATCGTAATGCTTGAAATCGAACGGGTTGCTTCTAAATGTACCGTTGAAAGATTCATTGTCAACTAGGCCGATGATAACTCGTTGAGGCATTGCACCCAGATACACATTGTCTTGGACGAATGACATGCTTCCCTGTGCCACAGAGTAAACCTTACAAAGTACTCTATTGATAGGGTATTTCGCAGTGGTCTTCTCCAATGCTTTAGCATGCCCGATGGCAACAGCTGGGTTAACTCTCACCTTCCTTACAAAGAGGCTGGCATGATCTATGTGCACGTTATAATCAGCTGTCGAGGATATTAGAAAAAACGATGGTTTCGAACGCACTAATCTAAGTTTAACATCTACCAAGTTGAGTAACAGTCTTTGTTGAAAAAAAAGTGAACAGTGTACTCTTCCCAATAGGTCGTAAGATCTGCTGTTTGCAATGTGTTTTGACCGCTCTTTCATACCTTCGTTATTTTCGTGGTCGGCCATGGAACCTGCAGTGTCCTTGTGGAAACCTTCCATAGTGAGGGGACCCATCTTCGCATCTCGACCATAGTTCAGCAAAGTTTCGATATAGGCTCTGTAAGGGTAGGTGTGAGACGAATTCGTGATATTCCTACCATTGAGAGAGACGTCCACTTGGGAGAAGAGGGAATGTAGCGGTAGATTCGCAGGAGAAACTAGGTCGGTATCAAGAAGTGGTTTACCGTCCTTCTTTGTGACCCTCAACTTGACGTGTAGTTGTGTGGAAGATAGGTCTATGTAATCTTCGGTGCTACCTGTAATGTTGAACTCAATCGGACCGTCTTTAATACTGGAAAGTGGGAGAAATTCAATCCATTCTCCACCTTCTATGGCGGTTTGAGTAGGGGGTAAAGCGAACAAATCTACTTCGCTTTTGAGACACTCGGGTGAGTTTGTCATGATGAGAGCCATCTTCTCAATCGAAAATATCGGGTGCTGTTGCCTTCCTAGCTTTCTTACGAATGACGTTTCTTCTCGCTAAGCGTTTCCTTTTATGTCCTCCGAGCATTGTTTTAACTTTCGTAGAAGCTTTATCACTCAGCAAGCGACCAGCCTCTTTTGCTCTTTCCACCGCAGCTGTTTTCAAATCTCTACCTTGTACGACGTCATTGGCAAAATCTACACCTGACCTGAGAACCTGACGGCCAAGAGCCTTAGCTCCTTTTTTGAACAAAGGCATAGCCGATCGGAAAAGGGAGCTGAATATTGAACCGAAACCGTAACCCCGTTGCAGTGGTATACCCTGATAATATCCAAGACCTTGACCCGCTTGGTTGACGTAATAATCAGTTACGCTGTCTATACAACAGCGATACGGGCGGTAAGACATCATAAATGTTTCAGTCGGAAGTGGAGTTTAACTATCACCTTCCCACGTTCAAATGACACGAGATGACCTGTGTGCGTCCTTATATGAATGTGAACTGTTTCAAAACTCCTTCGGGCTAGAGGGATGTAGTGACCCCTCTCGAAGGCTGCGTTGACGATGTCGCCATCGTGTCCTTCGGTTTTTACGATTCTTAATAACGGGGCAAAGGTGTTGCCGACAATCTGCGGTTCGACTATATCACAATAAACGTACAACAGATGAAAGTCTAGTTTCGGATCAGCCGTGAAAGGCCCCTCTATCATCATTCCTTTTATCTCACCGGGTTCAAAACCTAGATTCTCTGCTATTCCTGTATGTAGAATTAACTTAGCACCTTTCCTCGTAGCCACCTTCACTTTTTTCGTGGTTTTGTTGAAAATCAAATCAATATCTTCCTTTCTAAAATTTCTCGTCATCACCTTAATCAGGTCTGTGGTACTCTCGTAGAAACCACAAGGGATGACACCTTTTTTTATCACTCCATCTCCAGAATTAAATTCAAAGCTGTTAGACCGTTCCGTTATGTTGTGGAAAGAATGGGGAAATATCAGCTCTGATAGAGCTACTTCCATATCCGAATCAAACTCTAACGCGCTGGGGAGTTTTGTGACGAAGTTGGAAAGAAATTCATGCTCGAATCGCTTGGGAGCGTTAAGTAGAACGAAGCCATCTTGTTGAAATGAGTAAAGATGGATTGAGTCGCTGTATTTATATCCATGATATAAACTTTTCTGGATAATGCATCCACTTTACGAGTAGCTCTGTTTTACCTTGCCTCTTCCTTTTTCTTAGAATTTTTTCTATAGGAAAGGTGTCTTCTAGTGTGGTCTTCGTCATTTCATGTTCGTAAAATGTCCCTTCAATTTTTTCACCCATCAAATCTTTTAGTCTGTAGACGGGTATCTCCCTCGGTATGTATTCATCCACCACGAAAACTTCATGTGTAAAATTAGACTCGTATCCCTTTTCAAAAGGGTGTTTCGTACGAGAAATACGAACCTGGTCACCGATAAAAAACCTTTGTTTTACTTTTTTAACCTTTTTCTTCCCATAGAGGTTGTCCCACACCCTCTTTTCGTTTTCTTTATTAACTTCGGTAGGACTCATCATTATACTCCTGTGAAACTTATTATTATACCCAAAAACCAGATCTTGTAACACGTCTATGTATCTATGCGTGTTATTTTCTGTGAAGTATCGCCACATCCTCGATTTCAGCGTTTTATTGAACCTTTCTGCTATCGCAGCCTTTGTGACGTCATCCTCTGTCGTAAAGAACTTGACCCCTTTTTCCTTCAGAAACTTTTGGAAGACCTTATTCTTGAATTCGGTGCCTTTATCCGTTTGCAGAACATGTGGTTGCCTTTCGACAAATATTTGATCAAACGCTTTCACCACGCTCCGCCCCGTTTTGTCTTTGAGCGGGATGGCCCAAGCATATTTAGACAACACATCAATACACGTTAAGATATACTGATAACCGTCGTTGTATTTTACCAGGTTTCTCATGTCAACTAAATCAGCCTGGAATTGTTGATTCATTGCACCAACTATAATACGGTTCCTGGGGAACTTTTTTCTTCTTTCACGATGGAGTGTGTAAGATTTTTCCCCTTCTAACCACTTTCTTATTTTTGTTCGAGAAAATTCCCCTTTTAGAGCTCGATATAATGGTTCGACACCACCATAACTACCCTCACTCTTCGGATTTCGGTATAGATCTTCCATTTTTTTTTTAATCGGAGTGAAAGTGGAACACGGGTTCATTCCTCTTTTATAATGGGGGGGGGATAAAACCGAGACCTCCTGACGCGCATGCGTACATCGAACGCCTTTTGCGCCTTTTTCCGGTCCTAGCCTTGACTGTACTAAGTCCTTTGTTCCAGTAACCCCCTTTTCCCACTACTTTTGACGTTTTGGTGCATTTTGATTTTTTCCCATATTTGAATGGGTATGGTTCCACTCCCACCCACCATGCCCACCATGGAGCCCTACAAGGGGACGCGCACACGTAACCGTAACCGGTGAAGGTTAGTAGCAACGTCAGGTTAGGTGGGAGCTATACACCACCAAAGCAGGCGAGCAGACGCGTTCAAGATCCAAGATCGTCGTGAAGCAGCACCAACAAACCTCAACGACGTCCGGCAGGCCCGGCCCCTCTACCTGCCCAGTAGTGTAACCCCTTCAGCCACCGAGGCGACCACAGCCGATTGACCTGGACGGGGCTAATCCAAGCCTCCCGTTTCAGCTGAATCCGAGGCCAAAGCTAGCGCATCAGGCTAACCAGGATCCCCATCTCCAGCCTTACGGGTCTCCACGCACGGCAAACACGCAGGTAGACAGCGTCCCAGACAGAGCATACGCTAGAAGCAACGCCCCGTCTGGGAGGACCCCTCCCCGCCTAAGCGGGGTCCACAATGAGGGGTTGGACACAAGACATAAACATGTACAGGACAAAACAAGACGCAAGACAAGTACTGTAAGATGTGTAGAAAAAAACATGTAATCTTGGCTATTGAAAGTGAAGTATATGAGCACAAAAAGCGATGACAATGACGTGTGATAGATTTAGCGTTACCCAGAGTGCACCACGAGGAGGCCTATCACATTACACCCCGTGCTTTTTTTTTGGTTGTATAATTATATATATATTATATCGTCATTTTGTTGAATTTTCCAATAAATACACTTTTCCATTCAGTTTTGCATGTAGTTATAGGCCTACACACCCAGACGAATATTCAATCAGGTTTTTTTTTCTAACGAAAATAACCTCCAACGAATTCAGATATTCACTCACAGATTACAGGAAAAGTCCCTCTTTCACGACAGCGCCGATACCGTTGTGCGAGGCTCTCTTTATGGGTGTAAGTTACGGTTCCAGGCGCCCCCCCCTTTTTTTTTAATTATCTATTTCTTGCCGTGTTCGTGAGATAGGTAGGGGTGGTTTCTGAATTCCAATAGCCGATAGCGGAGGGTGTTGACATAAGTAATGTCTCTTTTGCACACACACACAGAGGCTGTCTCTCCAGATAAATATAAATAAGCAAGAGAGAGAGAGAGAGACCCACAATGGTTTAGACTTGCAGTGTATTTTTTCCTTCTGTGACAATTGTATCTTTTCACCAGAGATAGACACGCTAAAACGTGCTCCGTTCTTTTTGGCAATAATGCATAAAGCACGTTATTGAAAGGAAGAGGAATTTTGGATTGCAGATGGCCTGATGGAACACATGTTGGAGCAACAACAATTAATAAGTAATAGAGAATCCTATAGTTCTACAACTTCAAGTGAGGATTCCATAGAATGGGAATCCGTAAAAAATGACTAAAACTGTAGTGATAACAAGTGGCATCGACGTATATGCGTTCGGGTGGGTGAGCGACGGAAATTTCGGCAAGAAAAGTGAGTAAAAGAATTCTAAATTTTTCGTTATCATTTTTATTATTATTATTTGGGGCTATTCCCAAATTCAAACGTGAAAACCGGGATAATAGGAGTTGCTAAGATACTTTTCAATAAAAAAAATGATTTTTTCTTCAAAAACCGCACTTTAATTTCTGAAAGTATCGACGATGTTTTTTTTTTTTCATTAGCTAATTGTTACTGACTGCAATTTTTTCTACAAGCATTACGTTATACAAAAAAAATATTTTTTTCTGCGAGATTGGCGAGAATCAGCCATACCTTACCGAGGCTGCGCATCGATACATTGGTTAAGAGGCTTTCGTTGTCATAGCAACGAGTGATGCGGTTCCCTCGTAGCTTCCTCTTCACTGCAAAGTTAACCTGAAACGGACTATAGTATTTCTATGCAGTTTCATCAACTGGTTAAACAAATGGGAACACTTAGATATTGATACTGGTAGGCTGACGAGAGGAAACACATTCAGCTCTCCTTATTTCCACTAACTGCATCATAGAATTGACAAGATATGTCATATCTGAACTTGGAATGGCATACCTATTGCCAGGAAAAATACAAACTGACGAGTTAGAATACAGATTCAGCTTGTATAGGCGAATGGCTGGCACTCATAATCACATATCTATTAGGCAAGTTCTTGAAGTAGAAAAAAAATTAAGAACCTGCAATGTTCTTAAATTAAAAATTTCATCGAAATCTAAAGGAGATTTCTTGGTTAATGAACTAAGCAGCGACATATTTGAAGATGATGAAAATGTTGTTCTCAATCAAAACTTCTCAGAGCTTGTGGTCACAGATATTAAGAAAGCAGAAGATGACTTGCCCACCATAACATTTCTTGCAGGTTATTGTGTCCACTCTGTGCTTCACAGAAAACTAAAGTGTGAAGTTTCTAGAAGCAACTTAACAGTTGATAGGCGGCTGACCATTGCCGAGAGATTCAAGCTGATTAGTGATGGATGTTGACAGTGGTGGCTTGAAATACCCTACAATAGATGTGGTAGAAACAATTATCCACAATAATATCATCATCAAAAAATTAGTTTCTGACTTTGAAGAGCATTTTTTGGGAGAGAAAAACCAGAGACAAACAGCCACTCAACTTACTTTGAGGGTTCTCGAGACAAAAGATATTTTCGTAGACGACTCTGATAATCAGAGCATCAACAAATATTTTGCTGAAGAATTACTGTACAAAAAAAAATGATTCTATTCCAAAAAAACAAAAGAAAATTAAGCACATTATCGAAAAATTAATGTTTTCATCCATTTGTGTTTCGTTATTATGTGCCTGTTTTATTTATGACGTTGAATTTATTATGTTATTATATTAATTATTTGTGCTGTATTATTGATAATTTGTATGTGAATGAATAATTGTGGAGCGAATCATAGATATTATTTCCTATGTGAAAGTGCGATTCGATTTACGTATTCTAAATTACCACTTGTTTGTCGCCTTGAAGCCACGAAAAGAAAATTGATCAAGCATTAGAAAAGTTCATTTTCCATAGCTGGATTCTTTAACATATTTGTATAGTATATTTTGTATGATTTTGAATTAGTTTTTCTTTTCATGTAACCTATATATTTGCTCTGAGCATCCATAAACATTTTGAAAATATCAAGATTTTTCAAATGAGAAAATTAAGCCTATCAAATTATTTTTTTATTTCCTGATAGTTTCAGGTAAATTTAGTGTTTGATAGTCTCAATCAAATAACCTGTACGAGCAAAAAATTTTGTCCATTTACTTTTTCCTTGCAATATTTAAGAATGAAGGAAAAATGAATTATAATGGTTGAGTTTTAATGATGCAATTAATTTCTTCATTTCAGAAATATTTTTGATCAATTAAACAGTAATGTGGACGAGAAAAGTGAGGTTAAATTGAAAAAATGCATTGCATACAAGTTTAAGATAATAGAGATATACAAATACAACACCACAACAGGCAAAATGCTCAACGAGGTGGCTGAGAAAAAGATGCCCATAACAAATATGGATGTCATATATTTCAAAAATACAGCAACCCAATTAACAAAAATTATAATCAATATATACACATGATAAAATATTATACAATGCCCATAAAGAATACTTATGGTTGTCTTATTGTAAGTATGAATAGCTTCTCGATTTACCCCAACATGTTTATCATACTTCTTTTTAAACGTGCCAATTGTGTTACAATTTACTACCTCCGGGGGTAAGCTATTCCATTTATTAACAACCCTATTAGAGAAAATTTCCCCCTGCGACACCATAATCTTGCATTGTCCCTTACCAATCGATACTGGTGTCCCCTTGTACAAGCACTCGATTGGCAGTGTACTAAAAGTTCATAGTCCATCCTATCCATCCCATTGAAAATTTTGAACACTTCGATCATATCTCCTCGACATCTGCCTTCATCCAATGTAAACATATTTAAAAAATGAAGTCTCTCTTCATAACTCAAGCCCCGTGTTCCAATAACGACACGTGTAGCTCTTCTCTGCGGTCTCCAAAACCTTAAAGCATACTCCAGTCCAGGACGAACTAAACCTCGAAAAAGCGGAAGAATGACTTTAGGAGAACGCGAAGAGACCTTCCTTTTTGAAAATGAGACCAAGCATTCTATTCGATTTTTTGACCACCGCTGAACAATGTTCAGAAAACTTAAGCCGCTCGTCAATGAGAATTCCCAAATCGGTGAGCCTAGTTGCATCCGGGACAGTGACACCATTCGACTCGTAAGAGAAGCGTGGGTTGTTTGAACCACAATGGGCGACCATGCACTTATCAACGCTAAACGTCATGCTCCATTCATTTGCCCATGCTGCAATCCTGTTTAGACTGGTCTGGAGTGATTCCCGATTACCCCCATTAACTTCACATCATCTGCGAATTTGCTAGTAATCCCATCGATACCCTGATCGAGTTTATCGATAAAAAGTGAAAAAAGTATGGGGCCAAGGACACTTCCTTGAGGAACTCCACTTGTGACGTCTATCCAACCAGAGAATTCCCCGTTTACCGTAACTCGTTGCGACCTATCTCTTAACCACGATTCTATCCAATTCAGCAAGTTGCCCTCAATTTCAATCTCGTGTAAACACTTCAAGAGTTTACCATGTTGGACCCGATCGAATGCCTTCTGAAAATCAAGGTAAACAACATCTACATTTTTGCTCTTACCCAAAGCCTTAGTCACGTGATCATAGAAGCAAAGGAGGTTAGTTACACGTAACTTCCCCTTCCTGAACCCATACTGATTATCCACTTCACAAACTGCCTTTTGATAATAATTTCCAAAATTTTCGAAAGGGAGCTCGTCAAACTCACTGGACGATAATTGGACACAGCTTCTCTACTACCCTTCTAAAATATCGGAACAACATTAACAATCCCTTGGGACGATACCCTCAGCAACACTACTCCTGTGCGACTGGCCCTAACAATTCATTAGCACATTCCCTGAGGACCCTGGGATATATATCATCTGGTCCTGGTGCTTTGCTCGCACATATATTTTTTAAAAGATTTAGGACCTCCACATCTTCCACTCGAATATCGTTGAGGATTTTATTTCCCCATGCAACACCCGTATATTGAATATCATCTCTGTTAAAAACCGACGCGAAAAGTCATTGAAAGCAAACATGTCAACATTGCTCTCTAACCTAGACCCTCCTATCGAGAGGGGGCCAACTGTTCCCTTACATCCATTATTGACGTATCGAAAAAATGATTTCGGATCAGAACCAACGTTATCTGCCAACCTAGATTCAACTTCCTTTTTACTATCTACTTTAATCACTATATCGGTTATGTATCACTTATAAAAACCTTGTATGGCAAAATATAGGCCAGGCCGGGTTAAGTAACTCGTATCACTTATAAGACATGTTCCATCATTGAAATGATGAAAATGAAAGAATATTTTTGAAAAAAAAACATGGTAAGTCAATTTAAATCACTTGATTTTTTTTCTGAATTCCTTCATTTAAATCCTTTTTTATATGCATTAATTAATACTAAATAATATTAAATACGTTTTTTTAGAAGTGTACATTTGTTTGATTCGCTGGTTTTGTATTTTTTAGTTCCTTCATATAAATCTTTTTTCTGAAAAAATAATTCAAATCACTTGTTTTTTTTGGGGGGGAAACATCCATTCAAATCATTCTTTTGAATCACTTATCGTTTCGCAAATTCCTTCATTTAAATTATTTTAGAAAAAAATCATTTGCAAAAATCTTTCCGTTTATTTAATTGCTTCAAAGTAATTCACTTGAAATATAGTGTATTTGAGCTGGATTTTTTTTTTCATATCTTGGGTTGAGAAATTGCTTTTGGGCTAATTTATGATTTGCTGCAGATTTCCTGCTGTTATTTCGCGTGAAGATCAAGCGAATGGGAGAAAAACCTGATTAAAAGTGATGGTTCGAAAATTAGCGAATTCGTACCAGCCGAAATTTCACAACGGTCAAAGATCTTTAAAATAACAAATAGGGGGGGGGAATGTTTTTACTGCGCATCGTCAGTTCAACCGCCCCCTAACAGTGACGTCACGAGAGAGCGCTACGGCTTTGAGTCACGGTGGCAATGCATCAGTTCAGCATTTCCTATGTCAGTTCCATGTTTTAAAAGCTTTGTGGCTGCTCGTTTTCCGTGGTAAAAAACTTAACGCCTTGACGCTATAAACTCTCGACCCTTGTCGCTGTGTAGCGCCACTGGCTGACGCTGTTGAAAGATGCTCTCTAGAGCTTTGACTACGCTATCGCCGGTTTTTCTTTTGAGGGGCACTGCAAAACCGTATTTGGAAAAAGCGTCGATACACGTGAGAAGATAGTTGTAGCCGTCGTTGTGAGATGATAGATTACGCATGTCCACCATGTCGACTTGAAATTGACTGTTCAGACCAGCCAATATTGTTTTGTTGCGGGGGAAAACTTTTTTAATGGACCTGTGTAACGTGTACGCTCTCTCTCCCGCAGTCAACCAATCTCTGATTTCTTTTTCCTTTGATGACTTGAGCACTCGTTTTGAGGGCGGAAACGCTAGCGGGAAGACGTGGGTTTCTATACCTCTCCTCCATTGCTTGTGTTAGACTTACGTGTGCTACATTCCCTTTTTATTTGTTTTTCAGGAGCATCATCTATGCGAGACTTGCGGCAAGGAGTTTTCCCTGCGTCGGAATCTAAACCAACATAGGTTGACGCATGGTGAACGCCAGCACAAGTGCATGGAGTGCGGTGCAGCTTTTCACCGCAATAGCTACCTCACGCCCCCCAATGGCCATATGCAGCATCATCGAGCTATTACCAAGCACCACCGCAGCAGGGAGCACCACCATCTCATCTTAGAGGAGCACAGCAGCACAGAGAACCGAGCCATCACCGAGCACCACCACCTCATCTTGGAGGAGCACGGCAGCAGGGAGCACCGAGCCATCACCGAGCAACACCGCAGCAAGGGGCACAGCCAGGAGGGCAAGTCAGGAGAGCTCTTAATAGTTTGGCAACGCACTCACGCCCGAACCCGGAAACGAGCACGACATGACCACCTTCCTCGACAGCGTGAGAGAGGAGCTCTTGCGTTTGCTGAGGGAGGACATGGCCACACATAGGTCATTGAAGTGGAATATTGTCGCGACTGCTGTTTTCAGTCGTAGAGGGAGCGATGGCGAAGAGGAGGTCTGCAACGGGCACCTTCACAGCAAAACGCTCACCACTCTTACAGTAGATCAGATTGACGACCAACTGCAATCGGCATTTGAAAAAGTGAAGCAGGCCACAGAGGATTTTGAAGGTAGCGGAAGTGGGTGGGTCCTCGTCTTCGAGCTGAACACAGCCTCTTACATTCCGCTGCCGAAAGGGGTAGCCAGCAGGAAAGCTGTTGTTAACATAAAAAACGACGACAACAAATGCTTCTGTGCTGGCCGCTCTACACCCGATGCAAGATAACCCTCAAAGAGTCAGTCACTATGAGAATGAACTTGATACCAGTGGACTCACATACCCGGTTACTTTAAAACAAATAGAATGGTTCGAGAAAGTGAACAAATTGCGGATAAACGTTTTCGGCTTAGTGGGTAGTCTTCCCCCTCAGATTCAGCGAGGAGCGGTCGGAGACAGTGATAAATCTTTTAAGACGACTGCCTACGTTAAAAATTGCCATTTTTTTTATTCCCTCATTTGAAAGTATATTTATTCAGGAATCTAAAAATAGTTTGTTTTTGTTCCTACGTTAATTAGAACCGAAGTTATGGCTCATTTAGTTAACCGAAAGTGAGAATTTCCAGCACCGGAAGTACTATTTAAAGGGCCTAAAATATGTAAACAATGAGGTTTCTGCTGTAATAAATACTTATTTTGCATAGAAATACCCTTGAATCACATATTTTTTACTTATGGATTAGTTAAAAATATTTCTGTGTAATGTTTATAAATAAATATTAATGTTAAATTCACATAATCAGGCGAGTGGCAACACAATCGAAAGCACTGTTTGTTTACATTCTAGTTGCACGTTGTATACCAAACAACTGTTATTTCTTCGAGTTTTTGGTTTTGAAGTTCTATATAATTTTTCGTAACGCTTTTTTGAACATTCACGATGCTGAAGGTACGTGCAAAGAGGAGCAAAAAACGTTCATTTTGTGGAAACCGTCATACGAAAGCTGTCTCCCCTGATTCTAACATTGCCTCCGTTGACACACCTATTATGACTGCTAGTTCATCGAAATTTAACATTTATACTGATACAAAGAAAGCCACATCTCCACAGTGTGGAGAGTTGAAGGGAAATAGAATATTCTATATTAGTATCTGTGTTTTCTGTTCTTTGCTGCCCAATGTGTTACGAGACTGGCATGAAACTGGACGAAGATTCAAGATTCGGACTGTGCTCAAACTTCGCCTTATCTTGTAAATGTGGGTATTCGAAAGCATTTGCCTCGAATGGAAAAAATAGCAGCAGCAAAAATGTTATAAATTCATTAGTGGTCCTTGGAATGAGACTTATTGGCGAAGGCTACACTGCTGGTAGAAAGTTCCTGGTAACTTTGAATTTACCTTTTCTTTCAAAAAATGCATTCAGGGAGCGTGAACTATTGTTACAAAGAGCTGTTCGTTCTGCTACTGAGCAAAATATGAAAGAGGCTGCTAATGAGATAAGAGCACTGAAGGAAGTTGGACAAGAAAAAATACCAAGTTGTGGTGTGTCTGTCTACGGTACGTGGCAGCGACGTGGTCATACATCTCTAAATGGTTGTGTGTCTGCCATTTCTATTGATTCTGGAAAGATATTAGATTTGGAAGTGATGTCGCAGTACTGCAGAATTTGTAGGGTAAAAACAGTTCATGTGTGTTCCAACCACAAGGGCTCGTCTGCAAGTATGGAAGTAGTTGGAGCATATAGAATTCTTGAAAGATCAATTCTAAAGCGGGAACTAAAATATGCAGAATATTATGGGGATGGTGACTCCAAGGCATATATGAATGCAAGGACATCTATGGCAGAAATAGTGTCACTAAACTGGAATGCATTGGCCATGTTCAGAAGAAGGTTGGTGTGCGTTTGAGGAAACTCAAGAAAACCACGAAAAAAAGGGAAATTAACCGATAAACTTATAGATAAACTACAAAATTACTATGGTATTGCTATTCGTAGCAATGTGGGAAATTTAAAAAATATGCAGTCTGCCGTCATAGCTGCATTTTTTCATTGTTGCTCCAGTGATAAAAAGAACATGCATGGACAATGTCCAAGAGGTCCCGACAGTTGGTGCATCAGAAAGCTGCACATGAAGGACATAAAATTACCGATAAATCTCCTGGTCTCTCTGGTGACATCATAAATGTAATAAAGCCAACATACATGAGTCTCTGTGCACAATCCCTGCTTTCAAAGTGCTTGCACGGCATGATACAGAGCTTCAACAGTGTGATTTGGACGATTTTGCCTAAGGGCACTTTTGTTGAACTACAAACAATGCTGCTGGGGACTAATATTGCAGTAATGCTTTTCAATTCTGGTTATGTGGGCATATTGCCGGTTCTTGAAAACCTAGGAATCCCGATTGATGAAGAACGGGTGAAGTGTTCGAGATACCATGCAACGCCAATGGCAAAACTGGCCAGAAAGTCAGATCTGACGTACAAATGTGGAGAATTCTGAATGTTTACAGTGTATGTGAAACCTTTTTTCTTCAAATGAAATCTTTAAATGCGTTTTCTGAGAAACTGCGATTTGCGGAAAACATGATATCTCCAAAACTTTAGAAAAAATTCATATTGATATCTTGTAGTGGGTTCTATATAGGCCTGACTGTGCAATGAACTAGGATCTAAGCAATATCTTTGAAACTTTTTGATTTACATCATTTTGAATTCAAAATATCAAGTTTTTTAAACGAAAAATGTGTATTTTTTCACATAAACAACCATATCTCAAAAAGTTTTCATAGTACTCCAAAACTTCTAGTTCATTGCACAGAACAATACTATAGCAACATTCTGTGTGAAAAACAAGTTTATATAAGCAGTAGTATTTCATGTGCCATGTTTTGCGTAAACACTGAAATTATGCTAATTTTAGGCATATAACTAGCAATATAAATTTTTCTTGCCAAAATATTCACGAAAAAAACATTTATTTTCTTAATTTCATTCCATATTCAAACTAAAAACATATGCATTTCATCCAAAATGACATTTTTTAAAAAAAAGTACCCCGCACGTAGTCAGTCGCCTTAATGATTAGCAATGACACCACGTCGCATTACTGTTTGATAAAAAGCAAGTCACGCTTTCTCGAATATACAACCAAGCATAAAAGTGCATCGCATTTTTGCGACTACTGCCTCCACCGCTTCTCGTCACTCGAGCTGTTGAATGCGCATGAACCGTTATGCAGCACGCACGGACCGCAACGTGTAACTTATCCTAGGTAAAATACTAATATTATGGTTTATAAAAACCACCACTATCAATTACGTGCACCATACGTCATCTACGCCGACTTCGAACCGATTTTGGAGAAGGTGGAAGGGTGTGAACCTGACCCTTTGTACTCTCACACGACCCGAAAAAGTCTCCATCGCCCTTGTGGTTTCGCATTTGCCGTTGTGGGACTCGATGGAGGATATGTGAAGGAACCCATGGTGTACAGGGGCGAGGACTGTGTTGATGTTTTTTTCCGATGTCTCCTCGAAGAAGAGAAAATTATATTAGGCAAAGTGAAAAACCCGGTTGCAATCAAGATGACTAGCAGTGACGTTCAAAGTTTCATGCAAGCGACCACCTGCATTGTATGCAATGAGCATGCTCGGGTTAGACAGAGTGCGTGACCATTGTCACATCACCGGTAAATTTAGAGCGGCACTTCATCAAAAGTGCAATCTCCAGCTGATGCAGGGACTAAGCCGGTACCCAGATCGCAAGATTCAGGTGATCGGCAGGAATATGGAAAAATTCATTTCTTTTTCTCTCGGTCACTTGCGATTTCTCGATTCAAACCAGTTCCTATCAGCATCTTTGGATTGTCTGGTGAAGACTATGGAGCCCAGTGATTTTATAAACATGCGAAAATGCTTCGGTGACAAAAGTAATCTTCTTGAACGCAAGGGATGCTATCCCTACGAGTATGTTGACTCGTTCCAGAAATTCGAAGATCCGGTGCTGCCCCCCAAGAGAGGCCTTTTACACCTCTCTGGGGGATCAACATATTACCCGTGAAGAATTTACATATGCGCAAACCGTTTGGAGGGAATTCCAGTTGAAAAATCTCGGTGATAAATCACGACCTCTACGTGAAAACAGACGTGCTGCTTCTGAGTGACGTCTTTGAAAGATTCAGAAAACTCTGCGAAGATAATTATAAAATAGATCCGTGCCACACATTCACATCACCTGGATTGGCCTGGAACGCATGCTTGAAAATGACCGGTGTGAAACTGGAGTTGATAACAGACCCGGATATGCACCTTTTTCTGGAGAAAGGAATCAGAGGCGGCATGTCTGTGATCACCAAACGGTTTGCGAGAGCCAACAACCCGCAAGAACGTACATAATGTACTATGATGTGAATAACTTGTATGGGAAATGCATGATGGAACCCCTCCCGATGAGAGACTTTAGATGGTTATCTCCGAGTGAACTCGAAGAGATAGACTTTTTGAATGTCGCAGACGATGCTAAAAAGGGCTACATATTAGAAGTAGACCTTGAATATCCGGTGATTTTACACGATGAGCATAATTGCTTCCCCTTGGCAGCACAGAACATTGAAATAACAGAAGACATGCTGTCGCCATATATAAGAAACCCCGGTGAACACAAGAAACCATCTCGTAAACTCTCTCCGAACTTAATGGATAAAAAGGCTTACGTAATTCACTACCGGTGCCTCAAATTATATACTTCGCTGGGGATGAAGTTGAAGGATGTTCGGCGTGCCATCGAGTTCACCCAGGAGCCCTGGATACGCCCATACATAGCATTCAACACCGAAAAGAGGAAGCAAGCCCGGTGTGATTTTGAAAAAGATTTCTACAAGCTCCTCAATAATGCTGTGTATGGGAAATCACTTGAAAATTTACGTACGCACGTCGACATCCATCTCGTCAGCAACGAAAAACGAGTGAGGAAGCTAGTCGCATCCCCAGCGTTTGAATGCTTTAAAATAATAACCGGTGAACTAGCTGTAATAAAGATGACAAAAACGAAGATCCACTTTGACAGGCCAATGGACCCGGTGTACAAATTCTATTTACAGATACTGACTCTTTCCTATATCAAATTAAAACCGGTGACATTTATAGTGACGTGCGTGATGAAATCCACAGATTGGATACGTCGAACTACCCCAGTGATCATCCTCTGTTCAGCCTGCAAAATAAGAAAATGGTGGGCGTAATGAAAGATGAGAATGGAGGTGAGCCCGTTGTGGAATTCGTGGGACTAAGAGCAAAAATGTACAGCATGATAACAGCAGTCGCGGAGAAGAAGACAGCGAAAGGGGTGGGTCGTACCATTGTAAAAAAAGAGCTGAAACATAGAGACTACCTGACTTGCCTCCGCAACCACTCCTCCCTGAAAAATACAATAATAAAAATCTCCTCAGAAAACCACAAGCTTCAAACGGTCGCCCTCCGAAAAACGTCGCTGTTTGCAGCCCCCCATTGTTCCAGTATCCCCCACTACTTTCTTGTGAAGTATGAACATTATTTGAAATCAAGATATTTCGATTTCAGCTACGGGAAGTATGCTAATAACCTACTTGAAAAGTTCACAGTACAGGACACCGAAAATATGTCTCTGAATTACGATAAAGAATCTGATGTCTATATTGTAACAAGTGGTAAATGCACTTACATAGCAGACCCGGTATCATGCTTTTGTACATGTGATGTAGGTTGCACCGGAGCTCTATGCAAACATTTGTCATTTGTTGCAAAAACCAACTCAATTCTTCCTATATCTATTTAGAGGAAACAAAAGCTCTCATGTACGAAATTGCAACTGGAAAAGAAGCAGAAAAATATTTCTTGATGCCCCTTAATTTCAACCCTTGTACTTCCAGAGAAGAAATTAATGAATCTAATTCTTCCAGTAGAAATAATCACTCTAGCAAATTATTTGACATTCCGAGTGATGCTGCTTTTGCCTTCAGATGTAGAATCTGCCATTGATAATCCAGACTCTATTGATGATAATGATATGAAAGAATTGGAACTAATTTTTAATCGTATAAAAAAGTGCAGGAACGAAAACCCAACTACATTCAAACCGGCAATTATGAAAATGGTAACAAATGCAAAGCAGCTTGCAGGAAATGAAACATCGTTGCTTTCTGCGCTGCATTCTTTCGGGAAAAATAACGGGCCTACAAGTTGTAGCATGAAGCAGACTTCCCGGAAAGGTGTCGAAATACCAGTACAACCAACAGCTGTAGCAAGAAGGAAACTGAATGTGTCAGGTTGCAGTAAATACAGTGGATTGAAACCGAAAAGGAGCCAAGAACTTAAAGAGCATAGTTATGGAATATTTAGTAATGCTTCCACAAAAAACAGAAATCCTTTCACAATTTGATCCAATGTGTGTATAGTAATGTATTTGTAAAAACAAAAAATAATGCAAAATAATTCTGCATCCAGCTCTTCTGCACATTCCGTCTTGCTCAGCCCATCCTGTGTATGGTCTTATTATTATTATAGTTATTTCATGTATTTGCCTGTCGTTCAAATGCCCAATTTCTCAATTTTTTTGTTTTATTTTCATTTGTGCTAACTTATAAAATATACAGTACGATCTTAGTATCAATTTTCCATCATCGTTCTAAGTAATTTTTTTGGTATTGGGTGTTTTTCAGCCTAGGGCTCGGATTACACTATAAATGTTCTTTTATAAAACTTGAAAAATACAGCCAATATGCAGTTATATTTGAGCAAATACAACCGATAAGCTTATTGGTTGAATTTTTCAAGTTTTATGAAAGATAACTTTGATAGTATAATCCCGGCCTTGTAAAAGTTTTTAAACCTTGACAAAACGAAATTCATGCACTTTTTCCTCAGGGAAGTCCCGGCTCTAATCTTGTTCTCAAATAGCATGCCACAGGCTGTTCACGTAACGCTTGTAATTGTAAATGTCTAGGAGAGGTTTTCTCGTGGAAATACCTCTGTATCTACGTTGAGTCTAATTTGATATGGAAATCCCATGTTGAATTCCTCATGAAAAAACTCAAATTTTTCTTGTATAGGTTTTATCATTAGCGAAAAATTGCTCGTCATACTTTCTTGCGCTCTGTTTATTATGCCTGGGTTCATTCACAATACGGTGTACTTACATGGGGCTGTGGTTATAAGACTAACTTATTACCAATTATAACTGTTAAACACAAATATCTTATTAGGATAATCAACTTCAAATGATATTTCTTATATTTAAATATATCCTAAACCTACGACAACTTGTCTTCTATAAGGCAATAATTTTTCTGCAAAAAACAAAAATCTTTGCACACACAAAATGAATGTTTCTTTGCGACAACTTCACATGGTCTTTGAGATTCCCTTACATATAAATTCTAGGAGCAATGTGAAAATTTCTTTCTAACACTTTACCCATTGAATTGCAAAATATAACACTATTCATAGGCGGAGATAGACTTCGAAGTATGGAAAGGGGCATGAGGATGATGTCAATTCGTATATATGCATATATGTTAGATCTGTCGACTCCTCCTTTGACTTGCCCCCTCTCTCCCGTATCTCCGTTCACGATACCGTTTCCTGCTTTTGAAAGCAGCCGATGAAGAGCTGGGAAAAGACGACTGCGACCATGAGAAACTGCAGATAATTATCACGCAGCTGAGTGATAAATTTGATAGACTGGAAGCTACTCAAACTGACATCTCGGAGCTTTTAACGGAAGAAGTGGAATTTGAAGCTGCCGAGGAGTATAGAGACAAATTTTTGGGTTGTTGGACAACCCTGTCTCGACAAGAGTGTGGTTCTAACGCAAACTTGGTTAGTGAAACTGTGACGCGAAACCAGAGAAAATTCAAATTGGATTTAAAGAACTTCTCTGGGAATCTGCGAGAATACTTGGGTTTTTGGAGCCAATTTGCCAAAATACATAAAGATCATGAACTGGCAGATGAGGACAAGTTCCAATATCTAGCACAATGCGTAGTTCCAGATTCTCGAGCAGCACAGCTCATCGATAGCTTCCCACTGACTGCTGAAAACTATCCGAAAGCTGTGCAGCAGCTGAAAGAACGTTTGCGTGATGATCTGTTGGTGCAGATATACGTGAGATTGGATTGGATTTTAAATTTTCTGGCGCAAGGACCAATTTGGTCAAACTGCGCCAAAACAAATTATAAAAATAAGAAAAATCATCCTTTTGTCATGTCAAAATACTAAAATCATGCATGATAAAAAGCAACGTAAAGCATAAAAAATGACATGAATCGTAAAAATCTATAATTTATTATAAAAACCAATGGCTTTGATGAATTTAAAAATGCGAGATGCATCGCTGTGGTCATTTAAAATGTCATGAAGTGAAAGATGACTTTGACCAAAAGCGGTCGTAAAATGATGACGATGATATGAACAAGTAAAAGCATGAGCAATGGTTAATGGACTTTGACAATGTGGGCACTGTGGCTGACTCTCTCGTAATAAAAGATATGATTGTGTGATACGACTGTGTCCTATGCGCAACCGGGCAAGCAGAACTTCCTCCTTTGATATACGTGAGAGATCTATTGGCTCTTGTGATGAAAAATGCCGCGTCCAGTAGAAAGACGTCCGATTTGTCAGTTCTTTATGACAATATCGAAACAAAGCTTAGAGCACTGGAAAGCCTGGGACGGACTCAGGAAAAGTTTGCCGATTTTCTGATGCCACTCGTGGAGTCCTGCGGGCCTGGGAGCGAAGCAGCAGTCTCCGAAGAAGATGCTACTGAAAGATCATTAGAAAAACTGATGGCATTCTTACGTCGAGAAGTGGAATCCGAAGAAATGATACAAACTCAGTCCGTGCTAACTGAGTTTGTAAGTTCCGTTAAGCGTGCGACTACTGTAAAACGATACTGTTCGGATAATAACTCGGACGTTCCAACAGCAGCCGTGTTAATGGCCACCCACTCATGAAGGTAAGAGAAATGCCTTATGTATTTTTTGCGAGAAGATTCATCCAAGCACGAAATGTTTCAAAGCAGACAAAATAAATTTGGACGTAAAAAGGGGTATGTTTCGCATGCTTAAGATCCGGTCATTTGAAATTTCAATGCAAATTTTTTGCCCCAAACCAGAGTCTATAATGAAACAAGAAGAAACCGACCCAAAAGTTTCCCTTTCTAATTGCAAAAATACCCTCTCTCTTCTGTTACTATTGCTAACACTTTGTGTGAATATTGAAGATACGTCGGGAGAAAGTAGTTCACGACTCTTCGGGGGAAAAGAAACAGAACCGGAGCTTCATGTGATTCAAGTCAGTGATATAAAGGCCCATGTCGGTGATAAAAAAATTTTAGATTCATAGATCTTTTGATTGGAGCTGATGTTTTAGGAAAATTACTGACAGGCGAAAATGAGGTACTAGAGTCTGGTTTAACGGCGGTAAAAACAAAACTAGGCTGGACGGTCTTGGGTAAACAAGAAGAGGACAGAGAAGATATTATGACACTCCTGACGTTGAAAGTTTCCAATGATACATTGGCCCAAATGTGGGAATTGGAGAGTCTAGGGATTCGTGACCGCATTGAATAATTAAATAAGAAAGGTTCATGTAGTGAAGATAGAATGACAATAGTTCATATCTACCATTGGAATCTAGAGTTGCCATGGAAGAGTACCTCTGAGATTTTGTCGGACAATAAAGCCCTTGCTTTAGCCCGACATAGAGGAACAATGAAAAGGTTGAAAGAGAATAATCTTTTAGATCCCGATGTGAAAGTGTTTCAGGAATGGGAACAATTAAAAATCATTGAAAGGGTACCAGAAGATGAGATAGATTTACTCAAGTGTCATTATTTATCTCATCGACCAGTCCTCAAGATGAATAGTGAAACGACTAAAGTTAGACCAGTATTTGATGCATCCGCTCATGAAAAGGGAAAACCATCTTTGAATCAATGTTTGATTAAGGGACCCAACTTGATAGAAATGATACCAGATATTATTGATAGGTTTAGGTGATATCCTATTGGATTAAGTTCCGATATAGAGAAGGCATTCCTACAGTTGGGAATTGTACAAAAAGACAGATTATCTTCGCTTTCTTTATTTCAAGTTTTATAAAAGGACTTTTAGTGTAATACCGGCCTAAGAGAGAATAATAACAAAAATATTGCATTACTTTTTTGCATTCTAGTTTACCTGACAGTGAAGAAAAATTAGAGCAGCAATGCTATTCGTCCCAAGAGGACAAAGCTGCATTAAGAGTTCAAGCGGCTTTGCAAGAGGGTGAAGGAAGACCAGAGCAGCAGTTGCTGCTTAGTATGTCGCAAACTCTATGTCCCACAACATCAACGCCATCCACCTCGCAAACTCCATGCGCCTCCACATCAACTGAAGGAGGAATAATTTTCATGGCTTTGATTTTTATTTTGTAGCATGGATATTTAAAATTATTTATTGAAAGAATAAAGGCAGTTCCAGCTGATTTACACTGCCAAGCTGTGTCAAAAAATGCTTGTTTTGTAACTTCCAATACAACCATCAAGGCTGTATAGTGTTATGGTTGTTGGCATCGGCTTGACAAATCCCAGGTGCCTGGTCACCATGGCCACTGAAAAAATCAGAATTAAAGCCCAAAGTTTTTTGTCTGTGATTGCTGAGTCCATGAAAGAAAGTTTTTAAATTTAAAGAAACAAATTTCTAATAGCAATAGACGATATTGATGTATATTTTCAATTATAGAAGCGAATTGTATTATTATCAATATGCCTGTAGTTGCCTCATACCATTTTTTATTGTATCAAATGCTACTGTTTTGTAAACAAGTATTTTCAATATTAATTGTTACAAAATTTTATCCAAAATGATTTTATTATAACTTCTGTGTTATATATATATTTTGTTTCTTTCGTCTTTAGCTTTTGATTAGTTGTTCGGTACAGGCTTAGGCCTCTAGACGACAAACATCGAGATTAGACTGTTTTATGTGTTATTTAACTTTGGAACCAAAAAAATCATGAGCTTTGGCCCGAGTTAGGTCTGGCTGTCACAGTACGGCATGAGCTCTAAGGAAAGAGGATTTGTTAGCTTTGTATTCTAGGGTGCTCACCCGGCAAGTAAGAGGACGTAGGTTAGATTCCCTGTAAGCCCAGTTGAACTTTCTTTCCTGGATTTATCTTTGCATCAGCAAAAGCGGTGAGTTACATCATCTTCGGATTATGAAAGAGCTAATGTTACACAAAATCATCTGCTCATACCAAGAAGTCTGTTATAATGAAAATTTCTCCTGTGATTGTAACAGACTTCTACCGTAGAATGTTGTGTACACGTTACACACACTGACGAATGAGTGATATTTGTATAGATTGCTTTCGAGCCATCTCATCAACATTATACTTTGATTCATTGTAAAACTGAAGCGAGAACATTTATTATACAAAAAGAAAGGGTAAGAAAAAAATTTAAATAGGTTTTTACATCGCTCGCACTCAACGAGTCTTGCTGATGAAGATCCAAGCATTCGTCTTATTCTTCTATATGCCTCTGATATTTTGCCTCTGTATACTAACAGAGAGGTTGGCGCTCTAACCCCTCAGTGTGAGACTCCCTGTAGTAGCAATTTTTTTCTGTGGTCATGTTATCACTGTTTCTGTATACCCCCGCATCAGGAAAGTTTATGACAAGGACGAACTGGGTATGGAACTCGCAACATCCTTTTGGTACTTCAGGAAAATATCTTATCGACCTGAGCTAATTTGCCCAAATTGCGCTTGGCTCCTGAAATATTTGGTTGCCATATAGATTTAGCTTTCAAGGAATTCCCTGCCTTAATGGTAAATAAAAATTCTGGTAGTATTTTCATCCAGTCAAAACTATTTTGATAATACAGTGAATCTCTCGTTTATAACGTTCCCACTAAAACATTTCCCTGTTCGGTACAACTAGTTTTCGTCAGTCCAACTCGTCTTTTACTTATCTAAATTTTCTGTTTAGAACATTTTTCTATTATGTTGTTTTTTGACAAACGTAATAAGTGGGATCCACTGTACCTGTAGAAAATATTGGGAGGGCTTCAGATTATTCAGCGGACTCGGATCTCGATATTTCTATAATTATGCACTAATGATAGTTGATTACTTTGAAAAGTAATGGCAGGGGTCTGTCCAGACATTTTCTATAGGGTACTCTTTTTGTGAAAAGGGTCACAAAAGTAAGGTGTATGTGTTACACAACAATAAGCACTCAATTTCGTGAGAAGCGAAATAATCTAGTTAATAACAAAAGAAATGCCAAATTCATGGTTTCATTAATTTGTATTTTGTGAAGGGTCTGAAAAAGAGGCCAAAATTTCGGCTGGACAGACCCCTAGTGATGGTCAAATATATAATAAAAACCATTCACATTACAGGTCGGGGTAGGAAAAGAAAAAAATCAACCTCATGGAAAAAGCCTTCAAAAATGTGTCGGAGACAACAGATAAGATTTTGGGGGGGGGGGGGGGAGAAAAAGGGAAGCTTTCTGAAACAAAATGAATTAATATTTAATTTTTTTAAAACCATGACTGAAAAAAAATAAATTTTAGTGTTTTCACTATATTTTACATTCATTTATTGACTGTTGTTGCAGCACCATTGAAGTAAATTCAGCCTTTTTTCTTTGCTATTATTATTCACATTTGATTGAACGCTGCAATCATTGCATTGTAAGTTATTTTCTCCTCCATCCCACTGATGAAGATAGTCATCATGCGTGTCTCATTGCTCAGAAGAATTGCAAATGTCTTACATTCTTACTGGTAAATTTCAAACTGATTCATTAGAAGAAAGATTTGGTTTATACAGACAGTTGGCAGGTGCACAATATAATATCTCCTTAACACACACATTTGAAACTAAATTGAGAGTACAAAGTCTTCTTTCCTTAACTTTAAATTCACATGGGGATTATGTAGTTGATTTCAATACTGAAGAAAATATAAGTGTGTATCACTTATGGATGATAATGACTCCAAAAACTTCAACATTTAAATATCATTCCTAACATATATATTGCTGTTTTTTATTATTTTTTAAACATCAAATGTTTATTTGAAAAAGGCCAAATGCGAAACTTGCCATGACATTATTATTACAAATAGCTATGATTCAAATACCAATTAATAGAAAACATGGATAAGGGGGAAGGATTAAAATATCCATGTACTGAAATAACTTTTGTGAAATTTAATTATGCAATCATCACAAAACTGTTATCATCTGTATCTGAAAAGGAATTTATTAAATGCAAAAGAGAGAGAGTCACCGAAGTGTAGCTTACAATGCTACTTTACAAAAGTTGCGTTTATCAGCATGTCATAAACATAATATGTATGATGTCATCAAACTATCGTTTTGTCCTCTCCAAATACTCTGTTGAAAAATTGTTAAAAAGTCGATGATTTGATTGAAAACAAAATTGGAAATTAGAGACATTAAAGAAATGATTTTGTGTGCATGTAAATATGTGTCTGATTACGTATTGATATAGAGGGATAATTTGTAAGCGCGACACTACGCCAGTTGGCGACAGGAGATGAGACCTTGAAGCAGAAGAAGAAAAAACGTCGACACAGAGTGACAGTGAACAGATCCTCCTGGCGGTGGTGAGTAAATAAATGACTCCTTTCCTCTCCCCAACTTGCCACCTCGAGTTAATTAAATGAATATGTAACTTTTAAAGTGTTGAGTTGAAGAATGGATGTTGGATTAAACAGGACTAATCGAACCTGGAGCTATGAGTATTTATTTGAATTTCAATGTCTAATTTTAATTGATACGCCACCTTCGTATCAGTATGTATGTTTAATAAACGTTTTTGATCAAAAATTTGTGGTTTTATTTTGGAACAAAACACTCAGTGTTGCATTTTCATAGATTATCAAAGGCTGCTTTATTTATTATTTTTTAAAGGAATATATCAATTACTTTTAAATGGAAATAGGTTCTTTTTAATCTTTTTCGCGATTATAGTTGCACTTTGAGGAAAAAGAAAACGCGAGAGAAGAGAAAACAGCAAATAGGGAAATTCCCCCTATCTTTGAAGAAAGAAACCTAGGCCACCTGAGCATGACTCATTCTTTGTGTGCGAGGGCCTTTTTTAAGGGGGTGTTGAACCAGGGCTCATTACAGAACAATGCAAAACATTCTGCATTGGGGCCTGCAAAGAGGATGAAACATTCTATGCACTCTGTAGGCATTACAACATGTAGGTGTTTTAAAATGCCTTAATTTGTGATTAAGGCATTAACAATTCAAGTCTTTTTGGCATGCTCAACATATGACTGGTTAGGGCGTATTTCCAATTTAACGGGCATCAGATCTATGGCATATATTACCTTCCTCATTTGTTCAAAAGTTTGTACCGTAATTTACTAGTTTTGAGATCATGCTTTATCAAAGGAACAGTTTCGTTCAAATATTTAAGAAATTTTCATGACTTGGATAAACGTTTTTGATTGAAAAAACTGCCGTAAAGTTTTGAATGACAGAAATGTTTATTTTTTTCTGGCCTCAATTTCATGAAGGTTAGTCTTGCTGCACAAGTGTTCAGCAACTCAGTTTCTACGGAATGGGGGTTGCAATTTAATTGCAATTAATTGCAACCACTGCTGCACCAATAGTAGAGTTTGTTAAACTTGTGGACGATTTGTTATATTCCTTGAATAGAACACTAAAACCTTCAGGGGCAAACGTATTGTGCAATTTCCTCACAAACAAAACCATCTGCAGTTCTGGTAGAAGACTCATGAGTTTGTAATGTCGTAAAAATTCATTGATGCTGTGCCTACTGGTTGACAGCAGTCACCCCCAATATACAGTAGGCTGGTCATTAACACTCAAATCTTTGATAATGTCGCATGAGTTGCTTAAGGGAATGCCATGTTTCATGCAGGGCAGATACAACCAAGATTGTATAGAAATTTTTTTTAGTCGTGAGAGGTAGTGGGGGAAACAGCACGCATCCCACTGCTCACGAATCGGTTTGTGAAGATAGAGGAAAATTTGGATATGGAGTATATAGGGCAAGAACTCCTCTCTGATTATAGAGGATTTTGGTAAAGACACAACACCGGGAACAGATGGCATTAGTAAAGCTATTGTAAATATATTTCAAACATGCCCTGACAAATTGCTTCATATCTACAATCTGTGTCTTGAACAAGGAACTTTCACACAGATATGGAAGAGGGGTAAAATTTTATATATAACCAAAAAAAGATACAGATCAATGATATTAAAAACTTCCGTCCTCTTTACTTACTATCGGATCTGGGAAAACATTAGAAAAATGTATATATAACATTAATATATATCATCTTGAAAAGGATAATGTCTGATAAGCAATACGGATTTATGAAAAACAAAAGTGCAATTCAAGCCTTACAACTAAAAAACACAATAACGGAGACAGCCATCTAAGACAACCATAAGTATTCTTTATGGGCATTGTATAATATTTTATCTTGTGTAGATATTGTTTATAATTTTTGTTAATTGCAATTTAATTGGGTTGCTGTATTTTTGAAATATATGACATCCACATTTTTATGGGCATCTTTTTCTCAGCCACCTCGTTGGGCATTTTGCCTGTTGTGGCGTTGTATTTGTATTAGAACTTTCAGAAAGATAAACTAACATGCTTGATATCTTTGAATATATGTAATGCTCAACTCCGTTAGAATAGATCAAGTTAAAATTGACATCAGTGAAATGAAAATACCAACATATGTAAAAAAAATACTGTTTGATTGCCTACAACAAAGAACGTATTGGAATCAACTTACAAATAAGTTTGAAGAATATAATATTGGAGTGCCACAAGGTTCGGTATAGGGACCTACGATACGGAACATTGCAGCAAATGAAATACTAAAAAAGGCCACATCTAAAGGTATAATACTACGAGCGTTTGCTGATGACTTCTTGATCATAATAACAGGGGAAGCACCATACAAGTTCAAGAAATCAAAGAACATCCTTAAGGAGCTTGCAAGATGGGCGGACAGATTTGTCTTGAAATTTAATCTTCAAAAATGTCTATTTACGATAATAAAAGAATGGGGGGAAAATACCTACAATCCCTTCTATAAAGATGAATAAACTGAATCACTGAAATATGTAACAAAATTCAAATACTTAGGCGTAGTTATCAATAGAGACTTCTCATGAACTAACCATCTATAATACATTAGGAACAAAATGGCCAAAAAGACGCAAGAAATTGTTCAAAGATCAAGGGCCACTTGTGGTGATTAAGCTGAAGTGCTAAAAAAATTTATTTGGAGAAAATGGTAACATATGGGTACACAAATACAAGAATCAGGATGACAAATTAATTTCTATCCACAGGAAAGCTTTCACTGTAATTTCAAAATGCTATGTTACTGTTTCTAATGAAGCATTGAATGTACTTACTGGGATACCACCCATACAGATTACACTTCAAAACCTGCTGAAATGTTACAAATTGCTTCAACTTGGAGATTGGAGTGGATTTATGGCGCAAGGACCACTTTGGTCAAACTGCGCCAATACAAATGATTATATAAAAATAAACAAAATTGCCCTTTTGTCATGTCAAAAAAATAAAACTGCTTATGATAAAAAGCAAACTAAAACAATGATATGAATTGTAAGAAACTAATGGCTTTAATGAATTTAAAAATGCGAGATGCATCGCTATGGTAATTTAAAATGTCAAGAAGTATACAATGGACCCGTAGTTAAACTTTGATCTTGCTAGAGCTTTATATATGTGCAAGAGTGACTTACGGTCTGCTCCCTATGATGCAGATGAGATGATCTTCAAGAGGTTCTTCGTCTTCATTCAACGAGCTCTTAACTGTGCAATATGAGGTTTGAAAGCAATTGTCAAATGTAATGCCGAGAAATTTAGTGTCCTCTACGCTTGGTATCTCACTATTGTTTAGGAACATCTCTGGATCACCATGAAGGTCTCGACGCCGACAATCTTGTCAGCGGAGAATGAGGAGCCGTTATTGTGTGCCTACCTGCTGATCTTGTTGAGTGTCGTTTGTAATTGTCTCTCGGCTGACTTCATATTCACCGATTGATACGATATTAACAGATCATCCACGTAAAGTGTGGCAGACAACGGGAGTTGGTTCAACACCCCGTTGAGTCCTAAAATGAAAAGTGTAACACTTAAAATACTACCTTGAGGTACACCTAGTTCTTGAATTTGAGGAGCTGATAACGTGCTTCCGATCCGTACCTGAAAGATGCGGCGAGACAGAAAGGTCGCGCAAGCCGCAATTATAGAGGTCGGAAAGCATTCCGTGCCTCCAAGTATGATCGTAGGCCTTTTCTATGTCAAAAAATATGGCTAGCATATGCTCCCACTTCACAAATGCTTGTCTTATTGATGTCTCAAGGCGTAACAAATTGCATGTTGTGGACCTGAACCGTCTAAAGCCGCTTTGATGTTTAGATAAAATATTGTTAACCTCAAGGTAGTGCATAAGGCGATAGTTGACCATGCGTTCCATGAGCTTACATAGACAACTGGTCAAAGCAATAGGTCGGTAACTATTGGGTTGCTGAGGATTTTTGCCAGGCTTCGGGAATGCAAGAACAATGGCTGCTCGCCAGGTGTCAGGAAATGAATGACTGACCCAGATCCGATTAAATAATATGAGTAAATGTGAGAGTGATTCAGATGAGAGATGCCGAATCATGGAATAATGAATAGCATCGGGCCCTACAGCTGAGTCAGGACTTCGCTGCAAGGCCGTCGTCAGTTCATGAAGGGTGAACAATGAATTGTACCCCTCCGGTGTAAAAGGCCGGAAGGTGTACGATGTACGTTCGGCCGATGATTTAATGGGATGAAACGATGGGGGATAATTCGCATCACTGGAGACAGTGGCGAAATGGGCGGCGATGGTATCCGCAATATCCCTCACATCGCTGATGATAGTGCCATTGGTGTTTAAAATGGTGATTGGATGAGACTGATAATGACCATTGATTTTTCGGATCCGGTCCCAAATGATTTTGGATGAAGTAGATGAATTGATTCCCGTGGAAAAGTTTTGCCAGGACTCGCGTTGAGCCTGGCGCCTGGTTCTTCTCGCTATCGCCTTTGCTTTTAAAAACGCCAACTTGTTGTCATGGGTAGGATACCGCCGGAACCTACTCCACGCTTTCTTTTGTGCTTTAATCGTAAGACTACATTCGTGGTTCCACCAAGGTTTAGGAAATTTAGGAAGTTTCGAGGAGACTTTGGGTATTGTTTCTTTGGCTGCTGAGATCATACAACTGGTCACAAGGTCGACGTCGGGTTGCGAGACCATATCCTCCGTGATTTCTGCCTTGACCGTGAAGTCTGCCCATCGGGCGGCCACAAGCTTCCACCGAGGAGGACCCTCAGGTATGCTATGGCTTCGATCAAGGCACTTAACCACTAGAGGAAAATGATTGCTCCCGTGGAGGTCCGGATCAACCGACCAGGACCAGTTGGGCAAGAGTGAGGGTGAACATAAGGATAGATCTATTGCAGTGAAACTATTGTTTGGGGCATGAAAATGAGTGAAACTGCCATCATTCATGATGGCGAGGTTCATGTCTTCTAACAGTCGTTCAACCATTTCGCCACGTGGGGTGTTGCTGTTAGAACCCCATATCAGGTTATGTGCATTGAAGTCTCCAAGAAGAAAAAATGGTGGAGGTAATTGATCAATCAGATCTTCTAGATCTCTCTGTAAGATGGTGTCATTTGGTGGCAAATAAATAGAACAGATGGTAATTCTTAGGCTTGTAGAGATTTCCACCGCGATGGCTTGCAGGTTCGTGCGCGGCGTTAAAACGCGCGACGACACATGATGTGGAACCAGCAGAGCAACACCGCGGCAGGCTCTACTCCCGTCATCGTAATCAATACGGAACAGGGAATGTCGCCTGATGTTCCATGTCTCCGAGGGCTTCGTAAAAGTTTCCTGGAGTGCCACGCAAACAGGATGATAACGATTGATCAAATCCTTGAGATCTTCATAATTGGATCTAAGACCACGAATGTTCCATTGAATTATGTTGGCCATAAATTTCAATTTCAAATAGAAGTAGACGGTTCAAGGTCCTTAAATTTATTCCGGTCAATCTTGCGGCGGGTAGTACCGGATTCCGTAGGATTGTCAAAATCCATGTCACCAATCGATGTGTCATCGATAAGTGACACATTTTTAATGGTGGGATGTGTCAAAGCTCTCTGTATGGCTTTTTTGGAATACCCCGTCTTGAAAGGTTTCTTTTTTGTTTTATTTCCAGAACTAATTTTCGGTTTGGTACCAGTAGATATTTTGAATGTGTTCGCTGTTGCTTTTCCCGCTTCTTCTTCGGAGGTAGTGGACTCCCTCCGGAATCCAGCGGAGCAACAGCAGCCACAACTATTGCATGGTTGATTGGATGAAGTTTGAGTGGATGTGTTAGCAATTGGTTCGGTCTGCGTTGTAATAGAAACTTTTGTTACACTGTTAATCTTGTTAGTAGTCGGTGATTGTGAAGTCGTATTGGCGTATGATTTACCAACTATTGGAGCTTGGTTAGATGTTATGCGACGACGTGCTTCGATATACGAGATGTTATTAAGGACCTTGATCTTCTGGATCTCTTTTTCTTCATTCCATTTCGGACACTTCCTGTCAAATGCGGGGTGAATGCCACCGCAATTGACGCACTTGAATGGTGAATTAGTGCAGTTGTCCGAAATGTGGTCCTTCTCACCGCATTTTGCGCAGGTGGGTTGACTGCGGCACGCCGTTCGTGAGTGACCGAATTTCTGGCAGTTGAAACATCTTACAGGGTTAGGTATGTATGGGCGGATTTTGAGACTATAATAGCCTATCTTGATATCTTTCGGCAATGTCGGTGATGAGAATGTCAGAATTATGTTACGTGATGGAGCTGGATTGCCATCTTTGCGGCTCATGATATGTTTGGCAGATGTTACGCCTTGAGACGCCAGCTCCTCTGTTAGTAGTTCTTCATCCATGTTAATTAAGTTATTATCTGAAATGACACCACGTGAATAATTCAACGTGGGATGTATTTTGACTGTTATGGGAATGTTTGCAAGAGACGTGAGCTTTTGAATGAGTTCGGCTTGTTTGGATGTGTTAGTTTCGATGAGAAGGTCTCCTGAACGAAGGGTCTTCACCGATTTTAAGGTACCAACTGTGCCATAGAGAGCTTTATCTATTACAAATGGTGATACTTTGGCCAGCGGTTTTTCGGCATCTGAAGAGTGCAGAAAGAAAAATTAGACAGTTGATGAATTTGAAGCAGTTACAGTGACATGTGTTTGGTTTGAAGCAGTTCTTTGACGTTTTGGTGCATTTTGATTTTTTCCCATATTTGAATGGGTATGGTTCCACTCCCACCCACCATGCCCACCATGGAGCCCTACAAGGGGACGCGCACACGTAACCGGTGAAGGTTAGTAGCAACGTCAGGTTAGGTGGGAGCTATACACCACCAAAGCAGGCGAGCAGACGCGTTCAAGATCCAAGATCGTCGTGAAGCAGCACCAACAAACCTCAACGACGTCCGGCAGGCCCGGCCCCTCTACCTGCCCAGTAGTGTAACCCCTTCAGCCACCGAGGCGACCACAGCCGATTGACCTGGACGGGGCTAATCCAAGCCTCCCGTTTCGGCTGAATCCGAGGCCAAAGCTAGCGCATCAGGCTAACCAGGATCCCCATCTCCAGCCTTACGGGTCTCCACGCACGGCAAACACGCAGGTAGACAGCGTCCCAGATAGGGCATACGCTAGAAGCAATGCCCCGTCTGGGAGGACCCCTCCCCGCCTAAGCGGGGTCCACAATGAGGGGTTGGACACAAGACATAAACATGTACAGGACAAAACAAGACGCAAGACAAGTACTGCAAGATGTGTAGAAAAAAAAACATGTAATCTGGGCTATTGAAAGTGAAGGATATGAGCACAAATAAGCGATGACAATGACGTGTGATAGATTTAGCATTACCCAGGGTGCACCACGAGGAGGCCTATCACATTACACCCCTTCGTGAAAGTTTCCTGGAGTGCCAATCACACAGGATGGGTTAGATTGGATTTTACCAATAAGGTCAAAATGCGCCAAAACAAATGATTAATTAAAATAAGATGAAACTTTTTCTTGTCACGTGCAGAAAGTAAAACTATGCGTGAATCGTGAAACAATGACATAGATTGTAAAAACTATAATTTGTCGTATGAACCAATGGCTTTGATGAATTTAAAAATTCGAGATGCATCGCTGTGGTCATTTAAAATGTCACGAAGAGAAAAAGGACTTTGACCAAAAGCGGGCGTGAACAAGTAAAAGCATGAGCAATGGACTTTGATAATGAGGGCACTTTGGTTGACTCTCCCGTAATAACAAATACGATTGTGTGAGGCGACTGTGTCCTATGCGTAACCGGGAAAGCAGAACTTCTTTCGGTTAGTCCTGCAGCTACAACGCCAATGGCCAAGTGTGGGTTTAATGACATGTAATTTTTTTATTATCGCGAACAGGATGATAGCGATAGATCAAAATTGGGCCCGAGACCACGAATGTTCCATTGGATTATATTGGCCATAAATTAAAGAATTAAATAGAAGTGGACGGATCAAGGTCTTTGAATTTATTCCGGTCTAGTTACGGCGAGTAGTAACGGAATCGTATTTATTGTCCAGTTCCATGTCACCAATTGATGATGTGTCATCAATTAGTGACCCATTTTTCATTGATGGATATTTGAGCGCTCTCTGTATTGCTTTTCGTGAATATTCGGTTTTGAATGTTTTTTTTCTGCTTTATTACCAGAAATGGGTTTTAGGTTTAGTACCTGTAGAAATTTTGAATGTGTTCGCCGTTGCTTTTCCCGCTTCTTCGGAGGTAGTGGACTCCTTCCGGAATCCAGCGGAGCAACAGCAGCCACAACTATTGCACAGTTGGTTAGATGATGTTTGAGTTGATGTATCAGCTATGGGTTCAGTCTGAGTTGTTACAGATGCTTTGGTGATATTGTTAGTCGTATAAGCTGTTGATGGATTTACCATATTAGAGTATGATCTACTAGCTATTGGAGTTTGGTTAGGCATTATACGACGGCGTGCTTCAATATATGAGATGTTATTAAGGACCTTGATCTTCTGGATCTCTTTTTCTTCATTCCATTTCTGACATTTTTTGTCATATACGGTCTGTCAAGTGCGCCATCGCAATTGACACACTTGAATGGTGAATTAGTGCAGTTGTCCGAAATGTGGTCCCTCTCACCGCACTTTCCGCAGGTGGGTTAACTACGCCACGCCATTGGTGAGTGACCGTATTTTTGGCAATTGGAACATCTTACAGGGTTAGGTATGTATGGCCAGATTTTGACATCTTTTGGCAATGCTGGGGATGAAAATGTCAGGATTATATTACGTGATGGAGCTGGATTGCCATATTTGGCAAATGTTACGCCCTGAGACGCCAGCTCTTGTTAGTTCTTCATCGATGTTAATCAAGTTAGGATCTGAAATGACACCACCTGAATAATTCAACGTGGAATGGATTTTTACTGTTATGTGAATGTTTCCCAAAATGTCAGCTTTTAAATGAGTTCGGCTTGTTTGGGTATGTTGCTTTCGTTGAGCAGGTCCCCTGAACGAAGAGCCTTCACTAATTTCAAAGTTCCAACTGCGCCATAGAGAGCTTTATTAATCAAGAATGGTGATACTTTTGCCAGCTGTTTATCAGTGTGAGAACTATGCAAGAAGAAAAATGTGACAGTAGATGAATTTGAAGAAGCAGTTTCAGTGACAACCGTTACTCTCATAGCAATTGTTTGACGTTTTGGGGCATTTTTTTGTTTTTCCATGGGTATTGTTCCACTCCTACCCACCATGCAGCCCTACGAGGGGACACGCACGCGTAACCAATGAAGGTTAGTAGCAACGCCAGGTTAGGTAAAAGCCATACACCACCGAAACGATCAAGCAGACGCGTTTAAGATCCAAGACCCCCCTTACCTGCCCAGTAGTGTAACTCCTTCAGCCGCCGAAACCTGGGCGACCAGCCGATTGACCCAGACGGGGCTAATCCAGGCCTCCCGTTTCGGTTGAATCCGAGGCCAAAGCCAGCGCATAAGGTTAACCAGGATGCTCATCTCCAGCCTTACGGGTCTCCACGCACGGCAAACACGCGGGTAGACAGCATCTCAGATGGGGTATACGTCTTGCAGACTGCGATCTGGTTTGGCTGGCATGGTCTATAGCCGTGATCTGACACCGCCTCGTATGATGCCGATATCCGTGATTTGAAACCGCCTCCTCGTCAACGCCCTGGGTCATCGCCGAGTTCCATATGTGACTCTACTGACATCTGTGGTCGAGTATCATTTCCGTCAGTCGAGTGTCACTTCCACCCCGGCATCTTCACCATAAGTATACTTTGCGATTTACTTTGAAGTTGAAATTTAACGCAATTTATTTTACAAGAATATTAAGCCTTTAAAATATAATAACGAGCTAGTTAATGTGACTAACTGGTCTCGAGAGAGTGTATGAGTGTCCTCATCTTTTGTCGCTTGCTGGACTAGGCAGGTGCAAGAGTTCGCCACACGTACATTATTGGACAGGCTATGTGTACCGCTCAGTTACCTCAATTTAATGTTTTTTTTTAATACCGAGCACAACTCAGGTCTATTGCCATAGGCAATTTACTAGCTAGTGAGTTGTGCCGGAAGTGTAAGTGCGTGTACCTAACAGTCTGAGCGCGTATCTAGTGTTGTGTATGAGTTTTCAGTACTGCCATCTATATCTCAGAAGTGAAGTGAGTGAAGTGTAATGACTGAATATTTGTACTGTTTGTAGGACTGCTGCTCTCTGTGGCGAGACTTTTTAACGGGGAGATCGGCTCGCATTTGCTCCTCGAAGTTGGGAACCACAGAAAACCAACTTCAGCCGACCACCACTGTGGCAACGGTGGGGCTCAAACCCGGATCCCCGCGATGCGAGTCCATCACTATGACAACTCGACCACCACAGCGGCCAATTTAATGTCTTCACTACTGTATGTCTTAATTTGCAATTATAGTAATAAATAGTTTGTTCGAAACTGTTTTGTTCATTGGCAGTTAGAGACATACGTTGCACACACATGACATTATCAACACACGACAATTCTTTTGATATTCCTGAACAGTAGTTCTGAAACTTTTTCGGTTCACAGCACCTTTTGCGTGAGCATCTGCAATCTGTAGTGGTATGTGATATCGATTTACAATAACAGAGAGTAATATGATGAAAGTATTTGCATATGGAGAATTACCATATGAACATTTTCTACACTTTATCTCACTTCTTAATCTTATTTTTTTTCAGTCTTGGACAAGTTACCAGTTGTTTCTTTGATGTTTTAGTTTTTAAGCCTACTTATAAAAATACAAACATTAGCAAAAACTTTAAAATATATTAAAACTAAATCAAATAAACATAATTTTATTTTTTTATTGAAATTTAAAGTACTTTATGAATCTATAATCATGAATATTTTATATTGAATCGATTTAAATTTGCACCCAAGTTAGAAACAGAAAAATGGCATCTTTCCCAATTTTGCTCCCCTATTAACAAAAACCTGGCTACGTAACTGCCCCCCCCCCCACCAAGCAAGTTTGAGAGAAAGAGCAGAGGCTTTCAAATAATTAATGAACATTCAATGCAATCCATCCCTGCATACGCTATTTCAGGCCATATTTGCAGTGGTCTGGCGACCCAGGGCCATAGAATGCCTTCTCGGGTTTTATGAAAGATTATAATGCAAAATGAGTTCTGTGGGGGCAACCTATTCAGCTCGGTGCTCCGGTCGCTCAAGCCTAGTTACGGTATGCCCAAACCTCTACCAATGTTTTTGTCATATCAGAGCTCCTTCGGCACCAGCGAAGACACTATCTGAAACAAGATCTGTGGGCACTCCCACTAAAAATGCATACTGCACATGGAAAACTACGAAACAATATTTATCTGTCAGGGAAAGGTAATAAATTTTCTTTGTCTGACACAAACCAACCCCTCTTTTATTTTCTTACACGTGCAAGCTTCTCAGGACTTCATCACACAATCAGATATTCTACAGAGTGGTTTTTGAGGAAAAAGAAAGCATTTCATTTTTGTAATGGTTTCCTTTCCCTCCCTCTCTCTTATGGCGCTATAGAAATTTCATTTCCTGCCACCTTGCTGGACATTTTGGCTGTTGTGGCTTCAGATTTTGTGCCCTTCCCCTTTTTTTCGATTGTATTCAACCTAAAACGTCTGAGTTTGATATCCTTCTGTCTTTCACAAAAAATATATATATATATATAGAAAAAGGAAAACATTTTGCTTGCGTAAAGACTATTTGAGCACCCAAAGGATTAAATGGAAATCTTCCTTTATTCAACAGAGTTTACTTGATCAATTGCCAATGTTGATAATTGCAAATTCAATCAAAATGGTTGAAAAAACCGTACGCATTGAGAAGCCTCACAAAATGAACGAGTATAAAAAAATTTTAATGGAATATAAAAGATATACATGCGAGAGTATTCTGCTCCCATAATATCATGTAGCATATAGATCTGATTCCCCTCTTCTCACAATTCCTTTTAGAAATGAGAATCATTAAAGTCAGGCCACAGTATCTCTGATACACTCCTGACGCCTCCACAGACAAAGTAACTCGGTCCCTAATAGGAGCTATAGTCAAGAGAGAGATGAATCAATCCCCGTTTCTAATCTAGTAGCCAATGAAGTAAAACAAAGGGTAGCCCCTACACCTCAAAAGGTTTTAAATCTCAGGCGCGAAACGACAACGTTGCCGTCGATGTGAACCTGGTTGATCCTGACGAGGTCCTTGATTCTGTGCTGGTAGTAAGTGAAGTGCTGTCCATTCACGGCTATCATGTACTTATCCCTGTCGACCCTCACGAGCATGTCGAAGGGCAGGTTCGGCGCGAACGGGAAGTAAGGCGACAGCGTCTCCTCTGACAACCAATTTCCACAGAGCTTGGTGTTGCGGACCACGGTGCCGTTGTAAAGCCTCGCGTCGAAGTGCAGGGCGATGTCGTTGTTGTATGGGGACACTAACCTGTCGACGCAGCACAAAAGGTTGATGGTGAACCTGTTGAGAAAAAAAGAAAAATTCATTATACAACTGAAGATAAGCTCCACATGATTTATTCCACAGATGCAGCTAACAAAACGTACTTTTGTGCGTTTATTGCCGGACGTCCACTGACATATATCATGAATCCATCCTCCAGACCTTCGGGTATATTGTAACGGTATGGAATCACCTGTAATGACGGTAATCTCTCGTTACTACTCGTTCCTAACTCGACATAAACCAAATACAGGAAACGGGGACTCCGAAATCACTGAATGTTGGAATCATTTCACACTTCATTAATTCTGGAAGATACGATTGAATTCAATGCGAGGTCACACACACAATGTAATCACACATAATACTTACCGGATTTACGATCGGTTGATGCATTTCGACTCCGACCCTGGTCCTCAAATTGGATTTTTCATACTGAAAGATAAACACAATCCACATAACCAATAGCGAATGTGCACATCATATCCGTGTTCAAATTTCAACTTTTCTGGATGGTGCCCAATTTCTTTTAACTACCCCTTGGCCCCCAAATTGATCAAACAGTGGGAACCCATTCCACAGGGAGTTGCCGGTGAATTAGGTGTTTTTCAGCTTTAGGGAGGTTTCACGAACATATATGTGTAAGACAGAACCAGCAGCCTCTCGCAGGAGAAATTTTGAACTATTTCCCCTTTTGTTATTTGATAAAAAGTTTCCGAATTAGAAATAACAAATTCCGAAAACAACTATGATTGGCTATACTTCCTACCTACATTGATCCACCAATGACAGTCACGTTGATATTCAAGCAACCGCGATCTGCTGTAGCTAGATATTGTATCTGGTTACGGTTGCTTGAATACAAGCGCAACCATTGCTGTTGTCTCTTGGAAAGTGTGGCCCAACCACAATCAGACGATTACTGTAGCTGGGTATTGCCGTCGATCATGGTTGCTTGTAAATGCAAAAGCTACTCTGACTGGCCGTACTTTCCATCTACAGTAAACAACCGATAACAGTCACGACCATATTCAATAAACCACGATCACTCGGTTGCTTTACCTGGAAATCGGGCCGCTCAATTGTGATTGTTTGAATACTGAAATAACTGTGGATGGCAAAACGTTTTCCAGTTTTTAACAAACGAAGAATGAGCGCAGTAGCCCAGGTCGATAAGATACGCGCCTAAAGTACCAAAAGATGATTAGAGGTGTCGCGAGTTTGATACCCGGTTCATCCTTGTCAGATACTTTCCTGACACAAGGGGTACAACAGAAACAGCGATGTGACTACAGAAAACCGAAGGGAGTCCCACACCGAGGGATTAGCGCACCAACCTCTTGGTGAGTGTAAAAAAAACTGCCGTTCGGAATTGGCAATAAATTGTAGGTCCGGTCTAATTAGCCATTGTGTGCAGAAAATGGCCATGGTGCAAAAAAAATTATCAATGAGATGATCAACAATCGAAAAATTGTGCAGTTGCAAACAGTCTATAATGGTAACAATCCCGGCCACAGCAATCGACCAATCGCGATTGATTGTGTACCGCAGAAGGTCAATTGCGGTAGACTGAAATTATGACCATTCTAGAGGCCAACCTCGAATCTAGTGATCATGAGTCCATTAAAAAACAAAAGGTTGAAAGCCACTTTTAGAAGGTGTTGGCCATGTTTGAAGTCTCCGAAAGTGTGTGGTTCTACAACCTAAACAGGTTTCTTTCAATGACAGCAACGATCGGTTCAAAGATTCCACTTGAAGTTATAATTTACCTGTGTCCTGAATGGCGAAATATTCAGCCGATCGACAATCACGTTACCATCAATGAGCACTTTCGTGGCAAGGAACATAGAAATCCTGTGCCTGAACTCACAGAAGTGATGACCGTCGACAGAAATCTGCAAGAAAACAGTACAATAAAAATCGATGATTCTTTGAAGAAAGGAGGTATCCGATACAAATGATGAGACAGACATAACTCTTACCCGATAACATTGCTTATCCACAAGTATTCTGATCAGAAATGGGCGCCCGTGACCAAAAGGGAAAGTACCTTCCCTCTCCTCTTTCTCCCAGTTGCCTTTTCTCATGGTGTTGCGAACAACTACTGAGCTTTTGAAACGTGCGCTGAAATGTAGCGGCCGATCAGGCTGGTGCAAGTCATCGACAGCATTGCACACGAAATTGATCTGAAACCTGGAACGAGAAAATAAATTTTATGACTACGATCGGAGGAACATATACTGTCACATACAGCGATGTCAATGGGGAGGGTGTGAAAATAGACCTTAAGAGGACACTACTACGAAGTTTTCAACCTTTTTTTGGATAGAATAATAGAGAAAGAATATTGATCAGTGCCAGATTCTGGTACATTCGATTGTATGGAATAAGCAGGATCGAATTTCGGGGGACACACACACACACAAGAATTACCAACAAACCATTTAAATCTACAGGGTGGTGCAAAATGAACGTATAACTTTATTTAATATTGCATTTTTTCTTTTGCTTCAGAATTGTGTAAAGAAGGCTTGGGAAATTTGGAATGGAACAGTACACAATAGAACAACAAACAAAAATCATTGAATTTTATTTTTCAAACGGAAACTCAGTTATTCTGACGCAGCGTGCATATCGTAGATATGTTAATGTGCGGACTGGAGAGACCCTCAGTGCCAACAATAAATCGCCTGGTTGCAAATTTTCAGCAACAATGTTCAGTAAGGAACCTACCTGGTGCCGGAAGACTATGTACAGTGCACAACGCCGAAAATATTGAATGTGTATGGGAGATGTGGAAGCAAGTCCAGAAACATCAACCAGGAGACGTTCTGCACAACTTGGTCGTCATCCTATTGCGAAGGTCTATTCAGAGAATTTTGGCCATATTGCACATGTTTCCATACAAAATCAAGCTGGTGCAACAAATAACGCCGGCAGACTACCAGTAACGGCTTGATTATGCTATTGCGTTACAACAAAAAGCAGGAGAAAACCCAGATTTCATTAACAATTTGATAATGAGCGATGAAGCCCATTTTCATTTAAATGGATTTGTCAACAAACAAAACAGCAGGATACGGGCTACGAAGAATCTAAGAGCAGTTCATCAGTGAGAGCTGCACCCACTTAAGTGTACTGTTTGGTGTGGTGTATCGTCTGAAAAGATCATTGGGCCATATTTCTTCGAAAATGTAGCCGGTGCTGCAGTTACCATCAATGCTATTCACTACAGTAACATGTTGGAAAATTTTTTGAGGCCAGGTGTGGCAAACCACCCTTGAATGTGGTTTCAACAAGATGATGCCACGGCCCATACTGCAAGGGACACAATGGTTCTGTTACGGGAGATCTACGGCGAATACATTATTTCGCGTAATTTGACCACTCCAGACTTTGTTCTTTAGGGCTATTTGAAAGAGAGAGTATATGTCAATAAGCCACAGACCATACCTGAACTGAAAAGCAATATTCGCAATGAAATCCGTGCCATAACCCCTGAAATTTTGCGAAAAGTCATGTAACATGTGTTGGAAAGAGCACGACTTTGTGAAACGGAAAATGGGCGACATCTGCGAGACATACTTTTTCCACGCTTAAGTTAACAATATTCTCCATTCACAAGCTGTATTTTGACAAAATAATGTTAACAATTTATTCAAAAATAAAAAAGTTATAAAGCATTTAAACCATAACGTTTATTTTGCACCAATCTGTATATATCTAAAATTGATTTTCTGTGTGTGTATGTTCTCTATACAAATCTACAATCTTAGATCGATCGTTGCCAAATTTTCATATATACCAAATGGGACCTGGCTTGAACGATAGGCTACTTTAAAATTTCGTAAGAGCAGGGCAAACGCCCCAAATGGGCAAAAAACTATCGGGGAACAATGGTTTCTGGGCCTCAACAATCCCTTTCCGAACGTTTACTTTGGTTACTGTGGTTCTCTAGCAATGCGTTTCAGACGCGTATATGCCTTTAGAATGGTTTGCCACATTTTCAATACTCCCAGTAATGAGGCTTTTTGAACCGACGTCATAATCATCATCAGCATCGCTTTGAGTCAGGAAAAGGGTGGTCCTCATAGAAATCAGTGTTAAAATTGCCGAAATTTGGTTGGGCTTTCTGTGACATCAATGATTTTAAAAATTGTATAGAATTCTCAATTTTTGAAATATTGAGTTCGCTTGAAGATATACGAAGCCCAGAAAATTAAATATGAAGTAATTAGCCGGACCTACTTTTGAGTTGGATAATCCAGGCAATAACATTGATTTCAACTTCTTATTTAAATCTTCTCAAGCATGAAAAATAATGTCTCCGTATTGTCTTTTGATATTCAACTGCATAAATTCATATAGTTTAGGTTGTTTTAAAATTAATTATTGGCCCGTAAAAATTACATCTAAAAAATTCCACAGCTTTAATTACAATAAAGTACTACTTTAATTACATTTACTGCATTTTTGAAAGCTGAAACAGGCAGATGGATAACTTGACGTTACGGGGGGGGGGGGGGGGGGGAAGGATTGAAATAATTGGCGCCCCTTAAAAAAAGGGGAAAAAAATTTATTTCTACATTTCTTTAAATCTAGATTTGTTTATTTCATGAGTCGTGCAGGAAGTTGCCATATTGGTTAACTTGGATACGGTTCGCATGTCCCTCAAAGAAAGAGGGAGATATCATGTGATCCTCATTATAGCTAGTACCATATAAAAAGTATTTTCTTTCGATATTTTACTTTTTCAGAAAACATTAGGAAAAAATTGGTTGGCTTGTGAGGGGGGAGAGCAAAAGCCTCCTATTCCCACCTCTAGCGTATGCCTGAGGCAATAGACCTCTAAGTGCATTCGATTGCTATGGGATGTCGGATCCTGTTAATTTTGGGCCAGTTGTAGGATTGCACTGGATTTTGGGTTTAATGGCGCAAAGGACCAATAAGGTCGAAATGCACGAAAACAAATGAGCAATTAAAAATAAGATGAAACTTATTCTTGTCACGTGCAGAAAATAAAACTATGCATGATAAAAAAAACACTGTTGCGTAGCAAAAAAACGTCAAAAGAAGTTATATTTTTGTTTCGCCGATTATACAAAGGCCTTTGACTGTGTTGATCTAAAAGTAATGGTTTTGATGAATTTAAAAATGTGAGATCCATCGCAATGATCATTCGAAATGAAAGATGACTTTGACCAAAAGCGGATGTGAACAAGTAAAAGCATGAGTGATGGTCAATGGACTTTGACAATGAGGGCACTCTGGTTGACTCTCTCTTGATAAAAGATAAGATTGTGTCCTATGCGCAACTGGGTGAGCAAGACTTTCTCCTTACGGTTAGCCCTGCAGCTCGAATGCCAATGACCAAGTGTGGGTTTGAGGGCATGTAGTTTATTAATAATTTGATTATTACAGTGCTCCTGCCAGCGGCGATGCATCACTTCTGGAGGATTGAGAAGTGGTTGGATTGGATTGGATTTTGAATTTTTTTGGCGCAAGGACCAATTTGGCCAAACTGCGCCAAAACATGACACAAAAATAAGAAAAATGTCTTTTTGTCATGTCAAAAAACTAAAACATATAAAAAGGAAAACAAACGTAAAAAAATGACATGAATTGTAAAACTATAATTTGTTATAAAAACCAATGGCTTTGATGAATTTAAAAATGCGAGATGCATCGCAATGGTCAGATAAAATGTCACGAAGTGAAAGATGATTCTGACCAAAAGCGGTCGTAAAATGATGACGATGGTGCGAACAAGTAAAAGCATGGGCAATGGTAAATGGACTTTGACAATGAGGGCACTGCGGTTGACTCTCTCGTAGTAAAAGATATGATTGTGTGATGCGACTGTGTCCTATGCGTAACCGGGCAAGCAGAACTTCCTCCTTTCGGTTGGTCCTGCAGCTCGAACGCCAGTGGCCAAGTGTGGGCTTGATGGCATGTAATTTGTTATTAGTTTGATTGTTCCAATGATCCTGCCAGCGGCGATGCATCACTTCCCGGAGGATTGAGAAGTGGTCACTGGCAGGAACCAGAAGGCTATTATCAATGTTAGTTGTTGTTCGAGCTGCGTTGTCTGCTTTTTCGTTGCCCGGTATTCCTACATGACTTGGTACCCAGTAAAATTTTACTGTGGTACCGTGATGAATGAGGTGATGCAGTTCATGAAAAATGGCATGAATGAATGGATGAGTGTGAAAAGTGAAGGAACACAGTGCTTGCAATGCGCTGAGAGAGTCGCTATAAATGATGCATCGTCGGTGGCGTTTGCGTCGTATATGACGTAGAGCCTGAAGGATTGCATACAGTTCTGCCAAATAAATAGAGAATGTGTCGTGAAGTTTGAAAGATGTCTCCTCACAGCAGATGTAGGCACAACCGACATGCCCAGGGCTCTTGGAGCCATCGGTATATATGGGGAAGTACCTGTTGTACATACCCCTGTGCCTGAAGAATATCTGTCGATATATAACATCTGCTGTGGTGGCTCTAGAGTATAACGATAATGAAAGAGAGACATCTGGCAGAGACTGCTCCCATGGTGCCAGTTGCAAAGCAACTGGGGCCACACGACTGATGTCTAATTCTAGTTCTTCCACAAGTGCCCTCATACGAAGACCGTAAGATGGAACACATGAAGGTCGAGCAGCAAATAGTCTATGAAATGAGGGATTAAAAATGACACGATGAAGTGGATGACCTGGTAAAGACTTCATTTTGATATAATATTTCAAAGAAAGTTGTTGGCGTCTTGATGTCAGTGATGGCTCGTTGCATTCGACATAGAGGCTTTCCATGGGAGAAGTTCGGAAAGCTCCAGAGCAAATGCGGAGAGCGAGATGATGAATTGGGTCGAACACACTAAGATAACTCCGAGGTGCTGACCCGTATACAATGGAACCGTAGTCGAGCTTTGATCGTATTAGAGCTTTATATAAGTGGAGGAGCGACTTACGGTCTGCTCCCCATGATGTAGAAGAGATGACCTTCAAGAGGTTCATCGTCTTCATGCAACGAGCTCTCAACTGTGAAATATGAGGTTTAAATGTAAGTTTCTTGTCAAATGTAATGCCGAGGAATTTCGTATTCTCTACAATAGGTATTTGACTATTATTTAAAAATAATTGTGGGTCATCATGAAGCTCACGACGCCGGCAAAAATGCACAGCGACGGTTTTGTCCGCGGAGAATGAAAAGCCGTTATTATGAGCCCACTTGCTGATCTTGTTGAGTGCGGTTTGTAATTGTCTCTCGGCTGACCTCATATTCACTGATTGATATGATATCAACAGATCATCCACGTATAGTGCGCCAGTGACTGACAACGGGAGTTGGTTCAACACCCCGTTGAGTCTTAAAATAAAAAGTGTTACACTTAAAATGCTACCTTGAGGTACACCTAGTTCTTGAATTTGAGGAGCTGATAACGTGCTTCCGATCCGTACCTGAAAGATGCGGCGAGACAGAAAGGTCGCGCAAGCCGCAATTATAGAGGTCGGAAAGAATTCCGTGCCTCCAAGTACGATCGTAGGCCTTTTCTATGTCGAAAAATATGGCTAGCATATGCTCCCTCTTTACGAATGCTTGTCTTATTGATGTCTCAAGGCGTAATAGATTGCATGTTGTGGACCTGAACCGTCTAAAGCCGCTTTGATGTTTAGATAAAATATTGTTAACCTCAAGGTAGTGCATAAGGCGATAGTTGACCATGCGTTCCATGAGCTTACATAAACAACTGGTCAAAGCAATAGGTCTGTAACTGTTCGGTTGTTGAGGATTTTTGCCAGGCTTCGGGAATGCAAGAACTATGGCTGCTCGCCAGGTGTCAGGAAATGAATGACTGAGCCAGATCCGATTAAATAAAATGAGTAAATGTGACAGTGATTCTGGTGAGAGATGCCGAATCATGGAATAATGAATAGCATCGGGCCCTACAGCTGAGTCAGGACTTCGCTGCAAGGCCGTCGTCAGTTCATGAAGGGTCAACAATGAATTGTACCCCTCCGGTGTAAAAGGCTGGAAGGTGTACGATGTACGTTCGGCCGATGATTTAATGGGATGAAACGATGGGGGATAATTCGCATCACTGGAGACAGTGGCGAAATGGGCGGCGATGGTATCCGCAATATCCCTCACATCGCTGATGATAGTGCCATTGGTGTTTAAAATGGTGATTGGATGAGACTGATAATGACCATTGATTTTTCGGATCCGGTCCCAAATGATTTTGGATGAAGTAGATGAATTGATTCCCGTGGTAAAGTTTTGCCAGGACTCGCGTTGAGCCTGGCGCCTGGTTTTCCTCGCTATCGCCTTTGCTTTTAAAAATGCCAACTTGTTGTCATGGGTAGGATACCGCCGGAACCTACTCCATGCTTTCTTTTGTGCTTTAATCATAAAATTACATTCGTGGTTCCACCAAGGTTTAGGAAATTTAGGAAGTTTCGAGGAGACTTTCGGTATTGTTTCATTGGCTGCTGAGATCATACAACTGGTCACAAGGTCGACACAATGGTCGACGTCGGGTTGCGAAACCATATCCTCCGTGATTTCTGCCTTGACCGTGAAGTCTGCCCATCGGGCGGCCACAAGCTTCGACCGAGGAGGACCCTCAGGTATGCTATGGCTTCGATCAAGGCACTTAACCACTAGAGGGAAATGATTGCTCCCGTGGAGGTCTGGATCAACCGACCAGGACCAGTTCGGCAAGAGTGAAGGTGAGCATAATGATAAATCTATTGCAGTGAAACTATTGTTTGGGGCATGGAAATGAGTGAAACTGCCATCATTCATGATGGTAAGGTCCATGTCATCTAACAATCGTTCAACCATTTCCCCACGAGGGGTGTTGCTGTTAGAACCCCAAATCATGTTATGTGCATTGAAGTCTCCAAGAAGAAAAAATGGTGGTGGTAATTGATCAATCAGTTGTTCTAGATCTCTCTGTAAGAATGTGTCATTTGGTGGCAAATAAATGGAACAGATGGTAATTCTTAGGCCTGTAGAGATTTCCACCGCGATGGCTTGCAGGTTCGTGCGCAGCGTTAGAACGCGCGACGACACATGATGTGGAACCAGCAGAGCAACACCGCGGCAGGCTCTACTCCCGTCATCGTAGTCAATACGAAACAGGGAATGTCGCCTAATGTTCCATGTCTCCGAGGGCTTCGTGAAAGTTTCCTGGAGTGCCACGCAAACAGGATGATAGCGATTGATTAAATCCTTTAGATCTTCGTAATTGGATCTAAGACCACGAATGTTCCATTGAATAATGTTGGCCATAAATTTTAAATGGATGTAGACGGTTCAAGGTCCTTGAACTTATTTCGGTCTAATTTCCGGCGAGTACCACCGGATTCTGGCGGATTATCGAGATCCATGTCACCAATTGATTTGTCATCAAGAAGTGACATGTTTTGTAATGTAGGGTTCTTCTTTGCTCTCTGAATGGCTTTTCTTGAATATCCGGTCTTGAATAGTTTTATTTTAGATTTATTTCCACTATTGATTTTTGGCTTAGTAGCTGTAGTTACTTTGAATGTGTTCGCTGTTGCTTTTCCTGCTTCTTCGGAGGTGGTGGACTCCTTCCGTATTCCAGCAGAGCAACAGCAGCCACAACTATTACATGGTTGGTTAGATGATGTTTGAGTGGATGTATCAGCTATGGGTTCGGTCTGAGTTGTCACAGATGCTTTGGTGACATTGTTAGTCTTATTAGCTGTTGGTGGATTTGTTACCATATTAGAGTATGATGTACTAGCTATTGGAGTTTGGTTAGGGGTTACACGGCGGCGTGCTTCAATATATGAGATGTTATTAAGGACCTTGATCTTCTGGATCTCTTTTTCTTCATTCCATTTCGGACACTTCTGTCAAATGCGGGGTGGTCACCACCGCAATTGGCGCACTTGAATGTTGAATTAGTGCAGCTGTCCGAAATGTGGTCTACGGCACGCCATTCGTGACCGATCGAATTTTTGGCAGTTGAAACATCTTACAGGGTTAGGTATGTATGGCCGGATATGGAGGTTATAGTAACCGATTTTGACATCTTTCGGCAATGTTGGGGATGAAAATGTCAGGATTATATTACGTGATGGAGCTAGATTGCCATCTTTGCGGCTCACGATATGTTTGGCAGATGTTACGCCTTGAGACGCTAGCTCCTGAGTTAGTTCATCTTCATCCATGTTAATTAAGTTAGGGTCTGAGATGAAACCACGTGAATAATTCAGCGTGGGGTGGATTTTGATTGTTATGGGAATGTCCCCGAGAGATGTGAGCTTTTGAATGAGTTCGGCTTGTTTGGGAGTGTTAGTTTCGACGAGAAGGTCTCCTGAACGGAGAGCCTTCACTGATTTCAGAGTTCCAACTGCGCCATAGAGAGCTTTATCAATCAAGAATGGTGATACTTTTGACAGCTGTTTATTGGTATCAGAGCTATGCAAGAAGAAGAATGAGACAGATGATAGATTTGAAGAAGCGGTTTCTGTGACAATAGTTTCACTTAAAGTAGTTCTTTGACGTTTTGGTGCATTTTTGTTTTTCCCATATTTGAATGGGTATTGTTCCACTCCCACCCACCATGGAGCCCTACGAGGGGACGCGCACACGTAACCGGTGAAGGTTAGTAGCAACGTCAGGTTAGGTGGGAGCTATACACCACCAAAGCAGGCGAGCAGACGCGTTCAAGATCCAAGATCGTCGTGAAGCAGCACCAACAAACCTCAACGACGTCCGGCAGGCCCGGCCCCTCTACCTGCCCAGTAGTGTAACCCCTTCAGCCACCGAGGCGACCACAGCCGATTGACCTGGACGGGGCTAATCCAAGCCTCCCGTTTCGGCTGAATCCGAGGCCAAAGCTAGCGCATCAGGCTAACCAGGATCCCCATCTCCAGCCTTACGGGTCTCCACGCACGGCAAACACGCAGGTAGACAGCGTCCCGGATGGAGCATACGCTAGAAGCAATGCCCCATCCGGGAGGACCCCTCCCCGCCGGAGCGGGGCCCACAATGAGGGGTTGGACACAGAAGACAAACATGTACAGGACAAAACGAGACGCAAGACATGTACTGCAAGATGTGTAGAAATAAACGTGTAATTTGGGCTATTGAAGGTGAAGTATATGAGCACAAAAAGCGATGACAATGACGTGTGATAGATTTGGCGTTACCCAGAGTGCACCACGAGGAGGCCTATCACATTACACCCCTTGAGAAGTGGTCACTGGCAATGTTAGATGTTGTTCGAGCTGCAATGTCTGCTTTCTCATTGCCCGGTATTCCTACATGACCTGTTACTCAGTAAAATTTTACTGTGCTAAAGTAATTCATGACAAATGGCATGTATGAGTGCGAAACGTAGAGGAACACAGTGATTGCAAGGAGAGAGTCACTATACATGATGCATTGTCGGTGGCGTTTGTGTCGTACAGCTCCGAATAAATAGAGAACGTGTCAGGTAATTTGAAAGATGTCTCCTCACAGCAGATGTAGACACAACCGACATGACCAGGGCTCTTTGAGACGTCGGTATATATGGGGAGGTACCTACAGAGTAGAGCCAGCAGGTTTCAGAAGAAATAGGGGAACTAGAGACCAAATTGTCAATATAAGATAGATAATGGAGGCAGCAAAAGAACGTCAAAAGAAGTTATATTTTTGTTTCATCAGTTATACAAAGGCCTTTGACTGTGTTGATCATGATAAGCTTTGGGATATTCTTGGAACAATGGGAGTGCTTGATCAGAAATTTATATATTAACCAAGAGGCAAGTGTAAGAACAAACTATGGCTTAACTGAATGGTTTGAAATAGAAAAAGGGGTTCGACAAGGATGCATCTTTTCCCCACACTTATTTACTCTCTATGGAGGATATATAATGAGAACATCAGATTTAAAGGAATTAGAAGGTGGTGTTAAAATTGGAGGAAGAGTGATCAACAACCTTAGATATGCTGATGACACAACTCTGATGGCAGAATCTGAAGGGGACCTGAAGAGCATTATATCAAGAGTAAAAACAGAAAGTGAGAAGCTTGGACTCTACCTAAATAGGAAAAAAACAAAAATCATGACTACAGCAGATATTCACAGTTTTCAACTAGATGACGAAAGTTTTGAGATTGTGGACAGATTTGATTTCCTAGGATCAAGAATTGTAAAAGAGGGAACTTGCACGGAAGAAATAAAAATACGAGTAGTTCTGGGTAAAACAGCCATGACAAAGCTTAATATAATACTTAAAGACAAAGATGTCTCAATGAAAACAAAAATTAGAATTATAAATGCGTTGGTCTTTCCTGTCTTTATGTATGGATGTGAGAGCTGGACACTACGGAAAGCAGATAAGAAAATAATTTATTCCTTCAAACTTTGGTGATATCGGTTATCGAAGAAGTCAAGGTTGACTATTCTCTAGAAGCAACAGTCATTGAACAGAAACTCTGTTACTTTCGTTATGTAATGCACACAGAAGGCTCAGTAGAAAAAATGGTAATGCTTGGAAGAATGGATAATAACCAATCTTGATATCTTTCAGCAATGTTGGTGATGAAAATGTCAGGATTATATTATGTGATGGAGCTGGATGGCCATGTTTGCGGCTCATAATATGTCTGTGGGCCAGTTGTAGCCAGCAAAGTTAATTCCATTGGCGTGGCCATGCCGGAATCCGACCATTTGGGTCAGATGTAGACGGCAAAGTTTATTCAATTAGTATGTCATGCTGGATCCTGAACACCCGGGTCAGGCCTAAACGGCCGGGTTTTTATTAGGACTAGACCTTATTTAAGATCAAGCTAAGCCACACAAGCCAAAATTAACAGAGTACGACTGTGCCAAACTGACTCGAATAACTAAGATCCATTGTAAATCAATCACACTCAAATTTTAATTTAATAATTCTGGATTGGGATCCCTGTTGCACTTGGCCAGCTACAAACAATTTTATACATTGCCTTTCCAGGTGACTTATAAACAATCCCTACATTTTAGAAATTTAGCTCATCGTGATTGGCCGAAATGATTGATGAACCATTACATCACTAATGGTGAAATTTTTGCTGGCGACGTTTAACAATAGATACATTTAATTGTGCTTGAACCTGACATCCACCGTTGAAGTAATGGCTATAGTACGAGACTCACGTACCGAAGGTTGTGTGTTTGGTTCGGTCTGAAACCCATCAAATTTTTTTTCACATCCTTCCATCTTTGCTGTCATTTACTAAAAAATGTTTCCATTTTTGTTTCTGATTTAATCAAATGCGGTTCACGTGCATCGAGAAGACAATAATAATGGCTCGCAAAGCTGGACCCAGCTATCATTTACTGATACAATAAAAAATGCTTTCATTTTTCGTTAATGAACTTTGAAATTCAGTTTCGCCCAAAACTCCGCCTCTCGTAACGTCTTGCTAGCTGTTTTGCTCACAGTAACCAATCACCAGCGTGCTAATGCTTCCTGTGTTACTAAGAAAGTACGGATTGTAATTACGCGTCCTGGTGATCCAATTTAGACCACACAAATGAATAAAATGACTAAAGTGGGACAAACAATATGTTTAGATTGAAGTTAATCCTATTGACTTGAAAAAAAAAATGCGTTATAATGACAACATAACAAGTTTATTCCAGAAAATTGAGGATCTGGATCGGTACTGTCGTTTCTCGTGAACAGCCCTAAAAAAACGAGCCAGTACTAGCATCATCCAACGGTTACATAAGATGATTCAATGGCACACATAAATTGGACCCAAACAAAATAAAGACAATAACTTAGTAGCTCTTACACTTCAGCTTTATGGGGCACAAATCCCTTGATTTCGATGAATCCCCCGGCTTCTAAAGGAGCTGGCAATTGTGTGACGGAAGGGATCACCTGAAAAAATATTAGAGGCGAATGAGAAAGTGGCATAGCAACGTTGTATGTCTCACGAATTAGTTTATAAGAGACTACCTGTTATACACTGCCTGGGTTTTTCTCTATGTAACAGGAGTACTGAAGAAGTCACAAACGTGTCTGAAACGCATTGTTTGGGAACCACGGTAACAGGGGCCTCAGGAAAAGTGATTTTTCTGAGGCTCTTCCTAGCAAATATACAGGGATGGATTAACGTTGAGACCCTAGGCGAAGAAGAAAATACAGTTGATTCCCGTTTGAACAAAAACTTTTCTAATCCCCCAGATAAGTTTACATAGGAGCAATGTGAATACCTTGAATCTTTTATAACACCATTTCATTATTACAAAGTGATTTCTCTGGTCTTGTGGAGTTCACTATAACGGGATTCGACCCCTTAAATTAGATAAAAGCGTAATGTTGGGGTTTTGCAGGTCTCAGTGTGCCCGCCCCCGTCCAATACATCTCTGCAAATACACACCACAATTCGTTTTTGTGAGTCCCTTCTTCAGTTGATGTGCCCCATACGATAAGATGGCACTGCCAACACCTTCTATAGCAGAAAGCCTCCACGCGAAGCTTTGAATGTCACTGAAGTCGCCCATTTCACCTGTAGCCATTGGATAAAGTAGGCTGACGTAAGCGAAAGCTTTTTTTTTCTGCAGTATATTCAATAACTATAGGTGAAATGGGCGAATTCACGAGCTTCGCGTGGAGACTTTCCGCTATAGAAGGTGTCGGCACTGCACGGCAACCAAAGTAAAAACTCTGAAAGTTCTTGTTGAGGTCCACGAACCATCATCATCGGATCGTTTCCCCCATATTTCGGCATTTGTCCAGCACTGACAAACTTGTAAAGTAGCCTGTCGTTAAAGATGGGTCCTGTTTGATACATTTACAAAATTTGGCGAGGACCAGTTTGAAATTGTAAATTTGTGTAGGAAACACACTCACAGAGGAAATTAATTTTATGTACAGTGAACCCTCGATATAACGATACTCTGCAGACCAAAGAAAAATATTTTTTTCTTGGTTTTCTTTCTGCTTCTCGAAACAGAGGGATTATCATTATATCGAGAGGCAGCAATTTAACATTAGGATATAGACATTTCCAAACGAGACTTTCATTTCATTCCGTGCACCGCCCAGGCTCTATCGACCATTGTCAATTTTAATACTCACATAGTATTATAATCATGTAATACTCACATAGTGACACTTATTTGCGGTTTAACATTATTTGGCTAAATAGCTCTTTTCTCACAAAATGAAACATTTAGTTGAAACGAAGGTTTTGACAGCCGGCTGATGCGAAGATAAATCTAGGAAGGAAAATACAACTGGTGTCGCAGGGAATCAAACTCACATCCTCTCATCACTTGTCGAGTGAACAACCTATACATTAAAATCAAATGGAAAAATATACATTAAAATAATGGGAAATAAAATTCAATTCAAACTTTTTTGATAGAGGGCGCTGCACGAAAGTAAATCACTGGAAATGTGCAAAAATGAGTCTTCTTTCCCTAGAGCTCGTATGCGCTGAACGGGACCGTACGTGGACAGCCAGATCTAACTTAGGCCAAAGCTTGCAATTTCTGACAATGCCACCAGATGACGACTTATCCGAAGATGTCACTCTTTGCTGTTAACAAGGAGGTTTCGACAGCTGGCTCATGTGTAGAGATACGGTGGGGGTGCCCCCCCAGCATTAAAGGTGAAGTTGACTGAGCTAATGCATATATGTATAGATGAATTGACATCATTATTGTGCCCCCCCCCCCAGACTTTAAAGTCTATCTCCGCCTATGCAAAATTAAGTGACATTTTGTCTGTTGCTGCATTTTTATTTGCAAAAGCCCTTGAGCTTTTATATTACGATCTTTAGGTTGAAACGTTGAGCAGGGGGTGCACATCTTCAGTCAGCAGGCCAGAAACTGGTATATACAGGGAGACCCATAAATTCATAAAAATCGGCATATTCAAATGTGGTTTTGCGGAAAAGTCATTCTCCCAAAGAGAAGTTTTTTTTGTATGGGAAATAAAATTCAATTCAAACTTTTTTGATAGAGGGGG